>NC_069501.1:292152809-292405309 GCF_027579735.1 Bombina bombina
TCAAATTCCTTAAATGACAGTTTCAGGAATGGGAAAAAAATGCCAGTGATCAAGCTTCTAGCAACCAGAAGCAATAAATAATGAGACTTAAATAATGTGGAGACAAAAGTGACGCCCATATTTTTTAGCGCCAAATGACGCCACATCCGGAACGCCGACACTTTTGACGCAAAAGAAGTAAAAAAATGACGCAACTTTTCCGGCGACACGTATGACGCCGGAAACAGAAAAAAAATTTGCGCCAAAAAAGTCTGCGCAAGAATGACGCAATAAAATGAAGCATTTTCAGCCCCCGCGGCTAAACAGCCCACAGGGAAAAAGTCAAATTTTTTAAGGTAAGAAAAAATGATTGATTCAAATGCATTATCCCAAATATGAAACTGACTGTCTGAAAATAAGGAATGTTGAACATCCTGAGTCAAGGCAAATAAATGTTTGAATACATATATTTAGAAACTTTATAAACAAAGTGCCCAACCATAGCTTAGAGTGTCACAGAAAAATAAGACTTACTTACCCCAGGACACTCAATCTACATGTTTGTAGAAAGCACAAACCCAGTACTGAAACGAAAATCAGCAGAGGTATATGGTATAACTATATATAAGAGTATATCGTCGATCTGAAAAGGGAGGTAAGAGATGAATCTCTACGACGATACAGAGAACCTATGAAATAGACCCCGTAGAAGGAGATCATTGCATTCAAATAGGCAATACTCTCCTCACATCCCTCTGACATTCACTGCACGCTGAGAGGAAAAACGGGCTCCAACCCTGCTGCGGGAGCGCATATAAACTGTAGAATCTAGCACAAACTTACTTCACCACCCTCCATAGGAGGCAAAGTTTGTAAAACTGATTTGTGGGTGTGGTGAGGGGTTGTATTCTATAGGCATTTTAAGGTTTGGGAAACTTTGCCCTCCTGGTAGGAATGTATATCCCATACGACACTAGCTCATGGACTCCTTGCTAATTACATGAAAGAAATATTGATTTGACAATGTCGTGTTAATGAACTTCTCTACTCATATGTTGATGTAATGAATGGGATGGAGCATGCAATTACCAATCTAATATGTTAGTTAAGGATATCCCCCTCAAAATCTGTAATTATCCTCCTCTTAAAGGGACATGAAGTCAAAATGTGTAATTGTATACTTTTTGGAAACTATGTACTACTGTTATCTGAACACATGATTTTAACTTATGAAAAAAGGCCAATTTATGCATAAAAAAACAGCCGGATAATACCAGTAATGCAGTGCTTAACCTAAACCAAACTCAATATGTTTTTAGAATAACTAAAACAATAGACTGAACCAATTTAGCTAATAAAATGTTTATACAAAACAATAAAATCACGTGTCGAAATCATTCAATGTAAAATTTAGTTGGCATGTCCCTTAAATGACATGATCAATTAAAAAATGTAATCTATATTTTAAAACTCAAAACATATGCAAAAGTGTGTGAATGTTGTCAAAATGTATCCAAATAAGATTAAGCAATAAAATGAAGATATCAAGATAGATGGGATATCTTAAAAACGAACACATTTCAGATTAGTATTACAATGTAATCCTATGTTTGTTGTTTTTTATTCTTATTTGTAAATCTTTTACAAATCCATTTTGAGGATCCATATAAATATTGAACAATGTGGATTTTTTATGTAATGTTCTGTCCATGTTTCTAAGACAAATGTCAATTAAAATGAGACATACCATATTGTGACAAGCCCTGGCTTGAGGTTCCAGCACCAACATCCAGATCTGTAATATATTAAATGAGGAGTGGATATCATTAATACCAAATCATGCCATGTTAAAAACTTTACATTATTACCAAATCAATTAAAAACTATTAATCTTTTGGTAGTCCATAAGTTAATTGTTTCCTCAATTATTTCATCATAAATATATCCTGTACTCTTATTTTCAATCAGTTATGTTGTTGACTGTAGCTTTATAATAATTTTTTGTGTTATTTCATTCTCATCAATTGATGTACATATTTTATTATTTATTTTGATTCTGCTAGTATATTTTTTAGTATGTATAATATTGAAAATAAGAATACTGTTTTCTTCACATATATAATAATTCACATTTCATTTTGACCAACATGTGTAAGCAATGCCACTTACTCAGCAAACCCCATGTTCACGTGTGTGCGCAATTCTATTTTTTCGGGATCATTGCGCAATGATTCCAAGCGGAATTACGCATCCGTCATTTGACCAACATGTGTAAAGCAATTGCCACTTACAGCAAACCCATGTTCACGTGTGTGCGCAATTCTATTTTTCGGGATCATTGCGCAATGATTCCAAGTGGAATTACGCATCCGTCATTTGACCAACATGTGTAAAGCAATGCCACTTACAGCAAACCCATGTTCACGTGTGTGCGCAATTCTATTTTTCGGGATCATTGCGCAATGATTCCAAGCGGAATTACGCATCTGTGAAATAAATGTGGATAAAGTAGTGCGATGAGTATCATTTCATAAAGACTTCAAATATATTTGCTATTGGGTGTATTACGAGATGAAAATAGTATATTTGTTAATATTGAACAAGAACAAAGAATATATATAACTGTCTTAGGATTCGATAGTTAATGTATTATGTATAATATTGAAAATAAGAATACTGTATTCTTCACATATATAATAATTCACATTTCATTTTGACCAACATGTGTAAAGCAATGCCACTTACAGCAAACCCATGTTCACGTGTGTGCGCAATTCTATTTTTTCGGGATCATTGCGCAATGATTCCAAGCGGAATTACGCATCCGTCATTTTGACCAACATGTGTAAAGCAATGCCACTTACAGCAAACCCATGTTCACGTGTGTGCGCAATTCTATTTTTCGGGATCATTGCGCAATGATTCCAAGTGGAATTACGCATCCGTCATTTGACCAACATGTGTAAAGCAATGCCACTTACAGCAAACCCATGTTCACGTGTGTGCGCAATTCTATTTTTTCGGGATCATTGCGCAATGATTCCAAGCGGAATTACGCATCTGTGAAATAAATGTGGATAAAGTAGTGCGATGAGTATCATTTCATAAAGACTTCAAATATATTTGCTATTGGGTGTATTACGAGATGAAAATAGTATATTTGTTAATATTGAACAAGAACAAAGAATATATATAACTGTCTTAGGATTCGATAGTTAATGTATGAAATGGTGGATGATAGTGATTTCACGGATGCGCAATTCCATTTTCGCTCTGTGACGCATATTCTGTAGAGCGCAACAAACATCATTCCTATTTCATGTGTCACTAATCTAAAATCAGATATCTAAACATCATATGTAGCGTATGTTGTGAGATCTATATAGGTTTAGTATCTGACTATATACACATTTCTTAAAAATCTAATCAAATCTTAATATATTATATGAAGTTGGATAGTTACCTGGTTCAGATTCTCTGTCCGCTCCTCCCAGGCCACCGGACGGAGAAGCAGCTGCCCTGGCCCCTGGGTCAGGACTTTCAGATCCAGCAGCTGGGAGGGAAGAAGAGAAGGCCGAGGATGGAGAGGATCAAAATCTTTTGGGGACCCGGAGACTGAGGAGCTTGCATAAAGTCACCTCATAAGGGAGTAGGTAGAGTTTCCGCAGGGCCTTTCTTTTGCCCCCTCTTTTACGGGCTTGTACCCACTCCATTAGGAGGTCGACTTTTTTGGTCAAGCGCAACCTCATATCTCCGAATCTCCACATGATCTGATCCTGGCTCCTCTGGACGCCACACATCAATTGAACCGCATTGGTGATAGACTCCCAGAGGGCTTTCTTAACATGCGCATCTGTCGACCTCCTCT
Organism: Bombina bombina; assembly: GCF_027579735.1. Classification (NCBI taxonomy): domain Eukaryota; kingdom Metazoa; phylum Chordata; class Amphibia; order Anura; family Bombinatoridae; genus Bombina; species Bombina bombina. The sequence continues at coordinate 292,156,657 of NC_069501.1, forward strand.
TGTTCCCAAACAGCTGGGGATAAAAGTCCTGGACGGCGTGGACCAGTGCAGCGCTCTCCTGCTTGGTAAACCTGGGAGGTTTCATGCCTGCTGGCCCCAAACAAAATATTATAGATATATAATATATATACAGCCTGCAGGCATTAGAGAACTGACAAAGATGGCAACGTGTAATGGACTTTTATATGGTGAAGTAAACATGAGATGCACCATGGGACAAGTTATCTGTACATCTGATTGGATAAAAGTTTGAAATATTGTTAGAATGTCTGTGAGACCATCCTGACTCAAGTTGTGTTTGTGTGATGAACTCTGATTGGCCGTTCCTTAATGTTTCATATCTTAGTAACTTCCATACACATGCCTCCTGGTGGTGCTGTTACTTCATTTTTCATGTAGACTTATTTGTAACTCATGGGCCTGTCATGCGGATATGTGTGACGCAGATTTAATATACGTGATCCATTAAATATTAATGTTTAAATTCTCGTTAAAATCTAATACTGTCACATTATTAAATGTTGTAGACATTTCTCGGTTGAATAACGGTCTGTTTCTTTAATACAAATACGTTGGATTAATACACATTTAATATTGTATGTCTTTATTGTTCATAAAATCAATTTCGTGACTTATTGTGAAGTATTGACATTGCTCTATTATTATAATGCACATTGATTGTGTGCTATTGCGTGACATTAGACTCTAATGTTTAAAGATGCAAATCTGGTGTTTCAAGATACGTTTACCACGCAACATTTCTGAATGTTCAATTTCAGGTTATAATGTCTGTAACTTGGATAATCTGTTTATAGATGTTAAACTACAGGTTTGTTTATTATTAGTAAATAAACCTTGAGCTTGTATTTGTCTGAACTGCTCATATATGTTATTGTGCAATGGCGTCTTTATATTTAAAGAGACATTACAACCAAACAATTGTATCAAATGATCTGTAGAGATCAAATATGTTTAGACTTTAAAATGCAACTCAATTTATCTTTGTATTTAGATATCCTCAACACAAGAAATTTAAATGCACATGGTTGAGCCAATCACATAAGGCATCTCTGTGCATCCACCAATCTTCATCTACTGAGCCTATCTCGATATTCTTTAAAGCAAAGTATGTCAAGATAATAAGATAAGAGAAGTAAATACACTCTTTAAATCTCTTAAAGGGACACTGTACATAAAAATTTAGCGTTCGTGATTCAGATTGAGCATGAAATTTTAAGCAACTTTATAATTTAATCCGATTCTCAAATGTTAAGAATTATCTTGTTATCTTTCTTGGCAAATCAAAAATGATATTTTATATTACGGACAATTTTTTCAGAAGAACCTGGGCTGTCCTTGATGATTGTTGGATAAATTAATCCACCCAAAAAAAAGTTCTGTCCAGAGTACTGAAGCAAATAAATTATCAATTTAATGCCTTATTTTTCAAGTAATGATAGCAACATAACGAGGAACATTGATAATATGAGTCAATTATAAAGTTGCTTAAAATTGAATACTCGTTCAGAATGTATAAATAATTAATTTTTGAACAGTCTCCCTTTAAGTATATTTTGAGTTCATGTCCCTTTATGGAGACATTTCGCAATAATGCTTGAAATATCATAAACCTAGGCACCTTCCTTTTGCAAAATTAGTATAACATATGACTAAAGCATATTTAGATTAACTTCTGGATTGTTTTACACACTGAATGAAATATATATTGTAATGGCTGTATTTCGCAGTCTTCAGCTTAGAGGGACATTAAGCTATATGTTATTTACGCATTTTGGAGAATAATATAATATTTTCACAACTTAATATTTTTTGTTATTCGATCATTAGATTTTAATTATATATATTCTTGGATTAAATACATATCTACATAGGCTATTTTGATGCTGATTGTTGGTTGCACATAGATGCCTTATGTCATTGTCTAAGACATGTGCATTGATATATATTTTTTTAAGTATATTTAAAGACTGAATGTAATTAAATAGTACATTCAAAATATTTTATAAATAATTTTGTATTTTTTAAAATTCAATACACAATATATTTTCGGAATGTCCCTTTAAGGACCAAAACATTCTGAATGTTGATTTAACATTGTAGAAATAAACTAAAGGGGAATGAAAATATATATAGATATGTGATGTCTAACCAAGAGGTAACATTTTAAAAATTACATAATATTAATAACTATAGTTAAATGACCCTTTAAATGACTCCACTAGAACATAAAATCAATTAACATGGCATCCAATAACTAGCTTGTGCAAAATATGAAGTTAACTGACCTACCATTTTATTTTTTTTAAAGATAAATTTATTAAAATTATGTTGTTAGATAACTAAGGAAGATACAAGATCTTCTAAAAGAAATTTTACATTCAACAACACTGTCACTTTAATGTAAGTGAACCACTTTCCCTTCTTAAAATTGAAAAAAATAAATTTATGTCAAATTCTGACTACATATCCGAAAATATTTTTACAAATTAACATCTAAAAATTACACAATAAAAGCATCGATGGATTTCACTCACAAATTAATTTAAAAAAGATAGTTGACTTTTATATTCTCTGAATCAGTGGATTCTCTAAAATTAATGCAATACATGATGCCTAATTTGATCTTATGCATGTGCTTGTCAAATAGACAGAGTCAAATTGTTTTTACTGACAGATTATATGGATATTTATTATAATCTGTTCAAAAGAGGGTATTTAATAATAAAATGTTGATTATTACAATTTTTCATCAGATGAAAATCTGTAAAAAAAAAAATATTTTACAAAATGAATACACACGTTGTAAAATATTCATCAAATAAAATACATTTACAATCATCTTGTGTCTATGTTCTAACTTTGTGCAGATATTTATGAATTAAAATTTGATTGTAAAAAAACAAAACACCATTATATTGTGTAATCAAAATTACATTTAAATATCAGCATTTCTAATTATACATAATAATGTATATCACATTTAAATAATCAAAAATACATATATGTATGCTGAACATAAATGTAATATTTCATGTCCATTCAAATACCTCTATATCAACTAGAATATGTATTCCTTTGTCTGATTGTGATACATAAATATCTAATTATGAACAAAGTATGGGTAATGTATGTAAGCTACAAATATTCTAATATAGGACATGTATCTTTTCAAAATATTTTACATTCTTCCTGTGATTCTTAACTAGCATGCATTGGAAAACCAACCTGGATAATGCATGGTCTTTGAAAGTCAATTCTGGAGAAAACAGTTGATCTTCAATAGGTGTCTTATTCATCATTTCCAAAATAGATGACTGAAATACCATCTAAAAATTTAAAAATAATCTAAGTGTCTCCAATAGGATGCCTCCACAGCCTTATTCCATCAAATAGTTGCCACTTACCATGTGAACATGTCTTTGTATGGTTTTCAAGGTCAGCAGATTTGAAAGATAATGCCAGACATGATACTATTGGTATTCTTCAATTTCAATCTTGTATTTTTCACTGTCAGTCAGGGAAATCTTCACTGTCAGTCTTCGAATTCTTCCCTTTCAGTCTTTAGATGAAGTCATCTCCCTAATGGCAGAAAAAGGTTTATTAAAATTATTACTACAAGTGTGTGAATCAGTTCTGTACCCCTCTCCCACCCCCCATTTCTGAATCAATTTCTGTCACTAGCTTACTAAGCGTGTGTAGCATCTTGTGTTATGTTCTATCAATCAAGTGTGAAGATGAGTCATATTGAGCAGAACAAACCTCTAATGTGTGACTTTGAATCTGACTTTGAACCATAGTCATGCTAGAGGATAGTCATGCTAGAGGATCCCTTTCTGAGTATTTAAATTTTAAGTAATGTGTAAACTAAATACTAGTTTTGTAAAATGTATGCCATATGATGTATTTTTGTGTAAAATTCCTGCCAGCCACAGTCCATACATTTATACTTACCAGCTGATGTTGTCTTTAAAAACCAGGTGGCAAAGACTCGCTACAGGACCCAATGACCAGAGCATCACCTATATTAATAAATGAAACAAATTGTTATCATTTGATGAACAATCCTAACATGTTTGCACAATTCTCTACTTGTCATTTCCATAGAGTTCACATCTATTGACAATACTCCAATCTAACTTCTATTATTTACCATCTGAAGTGGCGGTTGATGATGTCTGCTCTGACATTGAGCCCCTCGTCCCGGAATGGCCCCTCTAGAACAGGCTCGTCCACCTCATCAAGGAGGAGGCGTCGGGGTGCCTGGACGGCCTGCAGCATCCCAGCCCGCTGTGCAATATTATGCAGGACGCTACAGGCTACAACGATCTTAGCCACCTTCCTAGGGCTGTACTGGAGGGCTCCTCCCGACCTGTCAAGGCACCGGAATCTCATTTTGAGGAGCCCAAACATTCTCTCGACCACAGCCCTGGTTCTCTTGTGCGCCCTATTGTAGCGCTCCTGAGCCTCATCAGTAGGGTTACGTAACGGTGTAATGAGCCAAGGCCGGCTCATGTAACCAGAATCACCTATAAATTATGAACAGAACACAATTAAATCATATTAAACAAATTTTTGTTGTACACGATAATCCACTAAAAAATGTTTAAATTTAAAAAGAATAATCTAGTTCTATCTTATTCTCTATCTTCCCATTTCAGCTAAGACATGCTACATATGCGTATTTGGCATAAACCAGACCTTGTGTAAAATACAAACTAAAAGGTTAAATTGCTTTTTCGATCTGAGCATTTAAGGTAAGACATGCTACATATCTGCATTGAACTAAAAACTAGACATTTGCGGAAAAGAGACAATGACATGGTTAAATTGATTTTGCTATCTTCCCATTTCAGCTAAGACATGCTACATATGCGTATTTGGCATAAACCAGACCTTGTGTAAAATATAAACTAAAAGGTTAAATTGCTTTTTCGATCTGAGCATTTAAGGTAAGACATGCTACATATCGGCATTGAACTAAAACTAGACATTTGCGGAAAGAGACAATTACATGGTTAAATTGATTTTGCGATCTTCCCATTTCAGCTAAGACATGCTACATATGCGTATTTGGCATAAACCAGACCTTGTGTAAAATACAAACTAAAAGGTTAGATTGCTTTTTCGATCTGAGCATTTAAGGTAAGACATGCTACATATTGGCATTGAACTAAAACTAGACATTTGCGGAAAGAGACAATGACATGGTTAAATTGATTTTGCTATCTTCCCATTTCAGCTAAGACATGCTACATATGCGTATTTGGCATAAACCAGACCTTGTGTAAAATACAAACTAAAAGGTTAAATTGCTTTTTCGATCTGAGCATTTAAGCTAAGACATGCTACATATCTGCATTGAACTAAAAACAGAATTTATGTTTACCTGATAAATTACTTTCTCCAACGGTGTGTCCGGTCCACGGCGTCATCCTTACTTGTGGGATATTCTCCTCCCCAACAGGAAATGGCAAAGAGCCCAGCAAAGCTGGTCACATGATCCCTCCTAGGCTCCGCCTTCCCCAGTCATTCGACCGACGTAAAGGAGGAATATTTGCATAGGAGAAATCATATGATACCGTGGTGACTGTAGTTAAAGAAAATAAATTATCAGACCTGATTAAAAAACCAGGGCGGGCCGTGGACCGGACACACCGTTGGAGAAAGTAATTTATCAGGTAAACATAAATTCTGTTTTCTCCAACATAGGTGTGTCCGGTCCACGGCGTCATCCTTACTTGTGGGAACCAATACCAAAGCTTTAGGACACGGATGAAGGGAGGGAGCAAATCAGGTCACCTAGATGGAAGGCACCACGGCTTGCAAAACCTTTCTCCCAAAAATAGCCTCAGAAGAAGCAAAAGTATCAATTTGTAAAATTTTGTAAAAGTGTGCAGTGAAGACCAAGTCGCTGCCTTACATATCTGATCAACAGAAGCCTCGTTCTTGAAGGCCCATGTGGAAGCCACAGCCCTAGTAGAATGAGCTGTGATTCTTTCAGGAGGCTGCCGTCCGGCAGTCTCGTAAGCCAATCTGATGATGCTTTTAATCCAAAAAGAGAGAGAGGTAGAAGTTGCTTTTTGACCTCTCCTTTTACCAGAATAAACAACAAACAAAGAAGATGTTTGTCTAAAATCCTTTGTAGCATCTAAATAGAATTTTAGAGCACGAACTACATCCAAATTGTGCAACAAACGTTCCTTCTTTGAAACTGGATTCGGACACAAAGAAGGCACGACTATCTCCTGGTTAATGTTTTTGTTAGAAAACAACTTTCGGAAGAAAACCAGGTTTAGTACGTAAAACCACCTTATCTGCATGGAACACCAGATAAGGAGGAGAACACTGCAGAGCAGATAATTCTGAAACTCTTCTAGCAGAAGAAATTGCAACCAAAAAACAAAACTTTCCAAGATAATAACTTAATATCAACGGAATGTAAGGGTTCAAACGGAACCCCCTGAAGAACTGAAAGAACTAAATTGAGACTCCAAGGAGGAGTCAAATGTTTGTAAACAGGCTTGATTCTAACCAGAGCCTGAACAAAGGCTTGAACATCTGGCACAGCTGCCAGCTTTTTGTGAAGTAACACAGACAAGGCAGAAATCTGTCCCTTCAAAGAACTTGCAGATAATCCTTTCTCCAAACCTTCTTGAAGAAAGGATAGAATCTTAGGAATTTTTACCTTGTCCCAAGGGAATCCTTTAGATTCACACCAACAGATATATTTTTTCCATATTTTGTGGTAGATTTTTCTAGTTACAGGCTTTCTGGCCTGAACAAGAGTATCAATGACAGAATCTGAGAACCCTCGCTTTGATAAGATCAAGCGTTCAATCTCCAAGCAGTCAGTTGGAGTGAGACCAGATTCGGATGTTCGAACGGACCTTGAACAAGAAGGTCTCGTCTCAAAGGTAGCTTCCATGGTGGAGCCGATGACATATTCACCAGGTCTGCATACCAAGTCCTGCGTGGCCACGCAGGAGCTATCAAGATCACCGATGCCCTCTCCTGATTGATCCTGGCTACCAGCCTGGGGATGAGAGGAAACGGCGGGAATACATAAGCTAGTTTGAAGGTCCAAGGTGCTACTAGTGCATCTACTAGAGTCGCCTTGGGATCCCTGGATCTGGACCCGTAGCAAGGAACCTTGAAGTTCTGACGAGAGGCCATCAGATCCATGTCTGGAATGCCCCACAATTGAGTAATTTGGGCAAAGATTTCCGGATGGAGTTCCCACTCCCCCGGATGAAATGTCTGACGACTCAGAAAATCCGCTTCCCAATTTTCCACTCCTGGGATGTGGATTGCAGACAAGTGGCAGGAGTGAGTCTCCGCCCATTGAATGATTTTGGTCACTTCTTCCATCGCCAGGGAACTCCTTGTTCCCCCCTGATGGTTGATGTACGCAACAGTCGTCATGTTGTTAAACACCAAAAAACTCTAAGCCATCTCCGTGGAGATGTTGCCTGTACAACGGCAAAGAGAATGACTGGGGAAGGCGGAGCCTAGGAGGGATCATGTGACCAGCTTTGCTGGGCTCTTTGCCATTTCCTGTTGGGGAGGAGAATATCCCACAAGTAAGGATGACGCCGTGGACCGGACACACCTATGTTGGAGAAACTAGACATTTGCGGAAAGAGACAATGACATGGTTAAATTGATTTTGCTATATTCCCATTTCAGCTAAGACATGCTACATATGCGTATTTGGCATAAACCAGACCTTGTGTAAAATACAAACTAAAAGGTTAAATTGCTTTTTCGATCTGAGCATTTAAGGTAAGACATGCTACATATCTGCATTGAACTAAAACTAGACATTTGCGGAAAGAGACAATGACATGGTTAAATTGATTTTGCTATCTTCCCATTTCAGCTAAGACATGCTACATATGCGTACTTGGCATAAACCAGACCTTGTGTAAAATACAAACTAAAAGGTTAAATTGCTTTTTCGATCTGAGCATTTAAGGTAAGACATGCTGCATATCTGCATTGAACTAAAACTAGACATTTGCGGAAAGAGACAATGACATGGTTAAATTGCATCCTATAGCTGCACATTACACTAACAGTTTAAGACTACAGTGGCAATTGTCTAACTAATTAACCATGTTGTGCACAAATACTCACCAACGAGATACCCAGGGGGCATTTCTCTTTCCTCAAACTTCCGCCACAGGGTGGACAAAGAGAGGATGCGGGCATCATGACTAGCACCCCCAAAATTCGCACACACATGCATAATCCTCATCCGTGCGTCACAAACATACTGCACGTTGAGGCTATGAAAATGTTTGCGATTTCTGAAGGGCAAGTCATCAATTGGAGCACGCAGCGCAATGTGGGTACAATCAATGGCTCCCAAGACATTGGGCAATTGAGCAATATCAAAGAATTCCCCGCTTCAGGCGCCTCCAATCACCATCATTCTGAGGGAAATCCTATGTAGTGCTTACTGATACGTACCATGGCGTCCAGAAAGTTATCAAACACCCCAGAGAATGTACCTTGAGACAGGCCATGCATGTACATCTCTCCTGATTGAAAACTCCCGGAGGCCAGGACGTATAGACAACTTAGCATCTTAGTGATGCCGGGGACAGCAGTCCTTATTGTTATACGTGGCTCCAAATGAGGTTTAAGAACATCGTAAAGGGCAATGAGCTGTTCGCGATTGAGCCGATACTTATCATAAACCTCGAAGTCACTCATGTTTTCCAAGGTGGGTCTTACCCTGTAGACACGAGGACCTCTAACCAGACGACCCCTTCGTCTCAGTCTGAGCCGCCGAGGCTGCCTGATTCTATCAACCGCTAGTTGGCCAATAGCACCACCAGCAGCGTCTACCATATCATCGTCATCCATATTTGCCAAGCTTAGCAGCACGAAGCCAAACAGCAGAGCAAACACAGCGCAAGGAGTAACAAGGTATGCAAAAACACAGAAGCGAATTGATACGATGTCGATCACCATGGACGCTTTGGCCATGTTGTTTGGGGGATTTATAGTGCAATTAGTCCAATGGTAGTGAGTTTGTAATGATTGCTAATTGTATTCACTTGTTTGTATGTGAGCGGCGCAAATGCTTTCAAAGTGGGCGGTTTTTAAGGTGTTTGTTGAAATGTTGTTTTCACCCAATGAATCTCAATGTGAAAGTGTAAAATGTCACACATACAGTGCATGTTTGTAATGTTTGTTCATATGCGTAATAAATATTTATTAAACGCGATCTTATAGTAAAAAGAACACATCCACGCTAACATGAATGAAAGTGCATAGTTGTGTATAATGTGCATAGAATGTGATCGAGCAATGTTGCTGCAATATTGTTTGTAAACGATAAAGTAACAGCTGCCATCTGTAGTATTGTATATATAAGTGATTGCCGAGATGTAAATATTGTACACGTCCCATTAAAATCGCACTAATACTGAACAACTTCCGGCTGTCATCTGTAGTATTGTATATATAAGTGATTGCCGAGATGTAAATATTGTACGCGTCCCATTAAAATCGCAATAATACTGAAGAACTTCCGGCTGTCATCTGTAGTATTGTATATATAAGGGATTAGCGAGATGTCAATATTGTATGTGTCCCATTAAAATGGCACTAATACTGAAGAACTTCCGGCTGTCATCTGTAGTATTGTATATATAAGTGATTAGCGAGAAGTAAATATTGTACGCGTCCCATTAAAATCGCAATAATACTGAAGAACTTCCGGCTGTCATCTGTAGTATTGTATATATAAGGGATTAGCGAGATGTCAATATTGTATGCGTCCCATTAAAATCGCACTAATACTAAAGAACTTCCGGCTGTCATCTGTAGTATTGTATATATAAGGGATTAGCGAGATGTCAATATTGTATGCGTCCCATTAAAATCGCACTAATACTGAATAACTTCCGACTGCCATCTGTAGTATTGTATATATAAGTGATTGCCGAGCTGTAAATATTGTACGCGTCCCATTAAAATCGGCATAATAATGCTGTTCCAAACTGTTGTTTACGTATATGTTGTATTGTAGTATTGAGTGTTAAAGTTCCGAAAGGGGTGGTACAGTCGTAAATCTGTAATGTGTATGGTTGAATCTTCTAATGACGTCATGATATTATTAAGCTGCCTGTGTAGTTCTGAAATCCTCATTGTGTTGTTGTATTTGACTACATTGTTATTGTGTGCTGATTAAAATATAAATGTGTGCTTTGTGGTTGCGTGATGGGTGATGCGTGTTATGTACATATACATATATATTGTGATTGTGTCCCACATATGCTGACTTCTATATAGCGGTCTGGCATTGTTGTTCCTTCCCATAAAGTGACAGCTGTAATCTGTTGTAATGATGTTCTTATTGTACGTAATTCCTAATGGTTTATTGTGATCGAATCATGATGCTAAAAGTACAGTAAAATCCCTATTTTCTTTTTCGTGATTCCTAGAGAGAATGTAATGTGTTTTTCCCCCATCATTTGAATGCACATGTATGAGTGAATGATAAAAGTAAAGTATGTGCATCCATGAATGATCATGTGTTAAGCCTATGTAGATATGCTGTTGCTGCAAGCATATGAGTTGAATAAATGAAATGCAATAATAAAGGTAAACGAGAGGTGTTTCCCATTGTCTACTGTTTGTGAATCGTGAAATGTTTCAATTTTTTTTGTGTCCGTTTAAATGTGATGTAATTGTTGTAAATGTTTGTTACTAGTGATGTTGATTTGTAGTTGATGTAATGTAAAAGTATGAAACAATTTAATGTTGTTGTGAATTTGCCATAAGTAAACTCCATAAGTCCACCATAGGGAAATAGGCATTTCTTGATCTATTTGTCATAGCTGGGTCTAACGCAGAAAAGCATGTTTTTTTTCGGATTTCTAGCGCTGGTATTTAGAGTTTTTTTGTCTACGCTTTTTGCGTGCGTTAGGGAAATCTGTCTGTCGCGTGCACGAGCACGTCTTCCCCATAGAAGTCAATGGAGGCTCAAAATTTGTGTGAAAATAAATTCAAAAACTGGTTTTCATCGTAAAGTGAGTGACGTCATGATCTTGTGTTAAAAAGTAGCTAAAACTTGTTTGTGTATGTAATGTGGTGTATATTTTTGGTATGCATCGATGAGTGTATGTTTGTGATAATATTATTAGTTAGATGTAGCTATATGAGGGTCTTTTCCCGTGTGTCAATGTAAGTCAATGGCAAAATGGATTTGTGTTGTTTTTTTTTCTAACACCCGAGATCTCGCAACTTTGATCCTTTCTATTTTGATGTAAAAAAATAAATAAATAAATAAATAAAGATAGTGTAGTGTTTGTATGAGTGTAAGTATACTTTGTGTAATATTTTTTTTTTTATTCGTGGATGTTTATTTTGTCGGTAGATGTTAACTACTGGGTCTGAGTTGTCGGTAGAGATTTGTGCGTTGGGAGATTTTTGAGTGTCGGTAAGTGAACTCTAAATACCCGAGGGCTGTAAAAACCAGCGTTAGAAGCCCTATACGCTGGTTTTGACGGCTAATGCCAAACTCTAAATCTAGCCGTATGGGTTTATTTTATAGGTAAGTATTTAGTTTTAAATAGGAATAATTTAGTTAATTGTAGTAATTTTATTTAGATTTATAGTAATTATATTTAAGTTAGGGGGGGTTAGGGTTAGACTTAGGTTTAGGGGTTAATACATTTAATTTAGTGGCGGTGACGTTGGGGGCGGCAGATTAGGGGTTAATAAATGTAGGTAGGTGTCGGCGATGTTAGGAACGGCAGATTATGGGTTAATAATATTTAACTAGTGTTTGCGATGCTGGAGTGCGGCGGTTTAAGGGTTTATATAATTATTATAGTGGCGGCGATGTCCGGTTCGGCAGATTAGGGGTTAAAATATTTATTTTAGTGTTTGCGATGTGGGGGGGGGGGGGGGCCTCGGTTTAGGGGTTAATAGGTAGTTTATGGGTGTTAGTGTACTTTTTAGCACTTTAGTTAAGAGTTTTATGCTACTGACTTTTAAATGCGGTACCAGGCTTGACAGGAGAGGGTCTACCGCTCACTTTTGGTCAGACTCGTAATACCGATGCTATGCAAGTCCCATTGAAAAAATAGGATACGCAATTGACGTAAATGGATTTGCGGTATTTCCGAGTCTGGCCAAAAAAGTGAGCGGTACACCTGTACCTGCAAGACTCGAATTACCAGCGGGCATTAAAAAGCAGCTTTGGGACCGGCCAATGCTGCTTTTTAAACCTAACACAAGACTCGTAATCTAGCCGTTAGTTTTTTGCAATGTGGGGGGCTGACGGTTTAGTGGTTAATAGGTTTAGTGATGTGGAAGGCCAGAGGTTTAGGGGTTAATAAATTTATTTAGTGGCAGCAGGGAGCGGCGGAATAGGGGTTATTAACATTATGTATGTGGCGGCGATGTTAGGGGCAGCAAATTAGGGGTGTTTAGACTCGGGTTTATGTTAGGGTGTTAGGTGTAAACGTAACTTTTTTCTACCATAGAAATCAATGGGGTATGCTTCATTCTCTTGCAGCATCGAACATAAGCTTTCTGTGCTTTCATTCTCCCATTGATTTCTATGGCATCCGCGGCCTCAAGGGTGGCGCATTGAAAACTAGGTACGATGCATCGGAATAGCCGCGAGCGTACCTGTTAGAAGTTTGATAAATTGGAAAAAGTGTCAAATAGAGCCGAATGTATATTCGGAACATCTGTAATGACATAAGCATCGATCTGCGTCGGATTAAGATCGTATGTTACGTCACAAATTTCAACATTTGCCGATCTTGAGGCTTTAATAATTAGGTCTGATCAATCTTGCAACAATTACAATGCAGAATTCCGGCGTATTTTTGGTTGACACTAAATAGGCCCCTTAAAGATGATCTCTTATACAGAGTTATGAAACATGCAGGGAGGCTAGTAGAACAGCTTCTTGTTCCAAAAAGCCATAGAAATGTTGTACTGGAATATGCTCACTCACACCTCTTTGGGGACACCTTGGTGCAGAGAAAACTAGAGACAGAATTTTAGAACGATTTTTCTATGAAGAAGTAAAGCGATATTGCTCATCTTGCCCAGAGTCTCAGCTTACAGCTCCAAGGCAGATTGCAAGAGCTCCATTGCTTTCCCTTCCTATCATATATAAACCATTCAAGAGAATCGGTATGGACATAGTAAGACCTGTAGAGAAGTCAACAAGGGCAATTAGTATATATTTGTGATTGTTGACTATGCAACTAGGTATCCAGAGGCAATACCTTTTTATATATATATATATATATATATATATATATATATATATATATATATATACAGAGAGAGATCTCTGATGAAGCGCATTGAGCATGCCCGAAACGTGTCAGATCTGTAAGCACTAGCCATGTACACTGTTTTGTGCTCCACATCAAATGCTTGAATAAAACCACTTGGTTACTTGTTCCAGTGAGTCATCATTGCTTTTCCATATATATATATATATATATATATATATATATATATATATATATATATATATACTTTAAAAAAAGCTTCAGTTGAGCTTAAATTAATCTTTTTAAAAAAGGTGACCGATTTAACACAAGCAATCATATCCCTGAATTCTGTTTCTAGCCAGAAATGTATCCAAATAATATTAAAATATAACCCAGGTATAGGCATTAACTACCTCCTTTGGTAGTGAGTTCCACAATTTTATTGCTCTTACAGTGAAAAAATAATTTCGATGCAGGAGATTAAATCTCCTTTCCTCCAGTCTTACATTGTGTCCTCTTGTCACAAACAATACTCTTGGAATAACATAATTTATGTAAGAATTTACCTGATAAATTCATTTCTTTCATATTGGCAAGAGTCCATGAGCTAGTGACGTATGGGATATACATTCCTACCAGGAGGGGCAAAGTTTCCCAAACCTCAAATTGCCTATAAATACACCCCCACCACACCCACAATTCAGTTTAACGAATAGCCAAGAAGTGGGGTGATAAGAAAGGAGTGAAAGCATCAACAAGGAATTGAAATAATTGTGCTTTATACCAAAAAAATCATAACCACCATAAAAAGGGTGGGTCTCATGGACTCTTGCCAATATGAAAGAAATTAATTTATCAGGTAAATTCTTACATAAATTATGTTTTCTTTCATGTAATTGGCAAGAGTCCATGAGCTAGTGACGTATGGGATAGCAAATACCCAAGATGTGGAACTCCACGCAAGAGTCACTAGAGAGGGAGGGATAAAATAAAGACAGCCAATTCCGCTGAAAAATTCATCCACAACCCAAATCAAAAGTTTTAATCTTTATAATGAAAAAACTGAAATTATAAGCAGAAGAATCAAACTGAAACAGCTGCCTGAAGTACTTTTCTACCAAAAACTGCTTGAGAAAAAGAGAAAACATCAAAATTATAGAATTTAGTAAAAGTATGCAAAGAAGACCAAGTTGCTGCTTTGCAAATCTGATCAACAGAAGCTTCATTCTTAAAAGCCCAGGAAGTAGAAACTGACCTAGTAGAATGAGCCGTAATCCTCTGAGGCAGGGATTTACCCGACTCCAAATAAGCATGATGAATCAAAAGCTTTAACCAAGATGCCAAATAAATGGCAGAAGCCTTCTGACCTTTCCTAGAACCAGAAAAGATAACAAATAGACTAGAAGTCTATTGAAATCTTAAGTAGCTTCAACATAATATTTGTAAAGATCTCTCCAGAGAAGTCTTAGGATTAGGACACAACGAAGGGACAACAATTTCTCTACTAATGTTGTTGGAATTCACAACTTTAGGTAAACATTTAAATGAAGTCCACAAAACTGCCTTATCCTGATGAAAAATCAGAAAAGGAGACTCACAAGAAAGAGTAGAAAAATCAGAAACTCTTCTAGCAGAAGAGATGGCCAAAAGGAACAACACTTTCCAAGAAAGTAATTTAATGTCCAGAGAATGCATAGGCTCAAACAGAGGAGCCTGTAAAGCCTTCAAAACCAAATTAAGACTCCAAGGAGGAGAAATTGATTTAATGACAGGCTTGATACGAACCAAAGCCTGTACAAAACAATGAATATCAGGAAGTTTAGCAATTTTTCTGTGAAACAGAACAGAAAGAGCAGAGATTTGTCCTTTCAAAGAACTTGCAGACAACCCCTTATCTAAACCATCCTGAAGAAACTGTAAAATTCTAGGAATTCTAAAAGAATGCCAAGAGAATTTATGAGGAGAGCACCATGAGATGTAAGTCTTTCAAACTCAATAATAAATCTTTCTAGACACAGATTTATGAGCCTGCAACATAGTAATAATCACTGAGTCAGAGAAACCTCTATGACTAAGCACTAAGCGTTTAATTTCCATACCATCAAATTTAATGATTTGAGATCCTGATGGAAAAACGAACCTTGAGATATAAGGTCTGGCCTTAATGGAAGTGGCCAAGGTTGGCAACTGGATATCCGAACAAGAACCATATACCAAAACCTGTGCGGCCATGCTGGAGCTACCAGCAGCACAAACAATTGCTCCATGATGATTTTGAAAATCACTCTTGGAAGAACTAGAGACGGAAAAATATAGGCAGGTTGAAAACTCCAAGGAAATGTCAATGCATCCACTGCTTCCATCTAAGGATCCCTGGACCTGGATAGGTACCTGGGAAGTTTCTTGTTTAGATGAGATGCGATCAGATCTATTTCTGGAAGCCCCTACATCTGAACAATTTGAAAAAAACCCACATCTGGGTGAAGAGACCACTCTCCCAGATGTAAAGCTTGACGACTGAGATAATCCGCTTCCCAATTGTCTATACCTGGGATATGAACAGCAGAAATTAGACAGGAGCTGGATTCTGCCCAAGCAAGTATCCAAGATACTTTTTTCATAGCCTGAGGACTGTGAGTCCCACCCTGATGATTGACATACGCCACAGTTGTGACATTGTCTGTCTGAAAACAAAAAAATGTCTCTCTCTTCAATAGAAGCCAAAACGGAAGAGCTCTGAGAATCGCACGGAGTTCCAAAATATTGATTGGTAATCTCGCCTCTTGAGATTTCCAAACCCCTTGTGCTGTCAGAGATCCCCAGACAGCTTGCATCTGTTGTGATCACGGTCCAGGTTGAATGAACCAAAGAGACCCGTAGAACTATACGATGGTGATCTAACCACCAAGTCAGAGATAGATGAGTATTGGGATTCAAGGATATTAAATGTGAAATCCCAGAATAATCCCTGCACCATTAATTCAGCATTAAAAACTGGAGAGGTCGGGGGGCGGAGCCGGCAGCCAAACTGGTAGGAAGTGTGGAGACAGAGCTCTGGCCACAAAAGTGTTATTTTAGCTCATATAACCTGCTAAATACAGCGAATTTGCCCAAAACATATCTAGGGCAGCTACTACAACCACCCGGCACTGTTTCTTGCTCGTTTTTGCAAAAATTTACAATCGCAAATAATACCCGCTTGGGAGCTCCAGACCATTTTACAGGAAAGGCTGTGGTCGCGGCCTACACCGGCACACGCAGTTAAGCCTTCACTGGTGGAATTACACCTGATTACTGCAGGACCATCTCCTTGAACTACCGGACTACCAAGCACACTGGGAGAGGTGAATATACTGGTAAACAACCAGTTTTTTATGGTACTAGAAACTCAACACTCCTAACGGCATCCCACGTGGCAGTTTGCAAGTAACCAACAACTTGCTTTTTTTTTCTTTCTTTCACTAAGAGACATTCAATTCCGGTTCCTTAGATTTGGCTCTATAGCCATCATTCTACCTTCTGTTGAAGCATTGTATACAACTGCTACCTCACTGCGATTTTATTTGAATAAGCCTTACAACTCTGTGGGTGACAAATGGAAACCATTACTTTCAATCTTTACACACTCTACTGCCGCTCTATATAATGTGAAATCCTCTAATTACCAGTGTGTAGACTGCAATATACCTCATTTATTTTGCCTTCATATTTGGACACTTTGCTCTATACTGATCCTCCACACGCCTAAATCAGATAACATTAGCCTCTGTGCAGCAAAAGCTCTCTTACTAACATTAAGAACTGTGGCCTTTTTTTTTTACAAGTTACTGTACAGCTGTGTATTTTTTCTTTTTGGATAAGACCCTCAGTGCCAAAATTGATGGTGAACATTATTCTAAAGTACTGCTGTAATACCAGACTTCATTGATTCCCAGGGCCAGATTTGACACCCTCCTCCCTTTCCCGCTATCCTCAGTGGTGACGGGTCATACCCCATCTCCTTTTTCCTGCTTCGCCCAAAAGGGGGCACTCCCTCAGGAGGGTGCCATACATGTTATCTGACCCTGAGTGACAACTACCCCAGCGGAGGTCAGTAAATCCTATATTACACCAACAGCAACAT
Organism: Bombina bombina; assembly: GCF_027579735.1. NCBI lineage: Eukaryota > Metazoa > Chordata > Amphibia > Anura > Bombinatoridae > Bombina > Bombina bombina. The sequence goes on from NC_069501.1 coordinate 292,174,060, forward strand.
AGGTGAAACACAAGAAACGCCTTAAGAGAATCAACAGCACTCTTCTACATTAAAATGTGCTGCTAATTGTATTGCCTAAGGGGAGGGGAAGCCCCTCAGGCTCCGGATCCTACTACATATACACATTACTCTGGCTCACTCTGCAACATCAGATTATAAAATTTTGATCTTCTAGCTGTGTCCTGTGCTCTTAATTGTCAGGTGTGGCATTTGAAGTCCTGAAGATGGCACAATCCAACAAACGGAAACCAAAGCCGGTAGGTGGCCCTAAAAGGACTGTGGTGGACCATTTCAATCCTATGATATTATCTACAAATGAAGATTCACAAGATAGCACTAATACCTCAACACATGGATCAGATTTAGTATCCAATACCCTCCAAGCCCTCCAAGATGCTGCCCCAACAACGGTGACACCTTCGTTTATTTTATCATCTTTGCAAACTTTGCTTGAGGCACATCACTCCTCTTTTCAGTCCCAAATAACTGCCTCGCTGGCTGAGATGCGGCGAGATTTGACATCTACTTCTGAAAGAGTGGACACAATTGAGAGGAAGCAGGAAGACATGATAGTTGAACAGGGTAATGTCCTTGCATATGCCCAGAGTTTGGCGGAACAGCTTATTATGCTAGAAAACAAAGTGGCGGATGCTGAAGACCGATCCCGCCGGAATAATCTACGCCTCAGGGGGATCCCTGAAAGCATATCCTCTAGTGACTTGGTCACCCACCTTTCTGAATTTTTCAATCATCTGGCACCACCGGCAAATCCAAATGAGGGACTCATTGATAGGGCACACAGGGCTCTACGCCCTAGAAGCCTAGCAACTGATAAACCAAGAGATGTCATTGTTCGGCTACACTTCTACACATACAAAGAGAGGTTAGTAAGAGCCTCTATGTCCAAACCCACTTTGCCTGAACAATTTCAGGACATTAACATCTTTGCCGATCTCTCTCACCACACCCTCCAGCAGCGAAAGTCTTTTGGAAGTTTCACCAAGTTTCTTAGGACAAACAACATAAAGTACAGATGGGGTCATCCGACCAGACTTTTTGTTCTCAAGGACAACCAGCAGTATATTGTTACCACTCTTGAACAAAGTCACAACCTTCTGCAAAAATGGAGTGCCACATCTTCATCTTCACCTGACTCTCCACTACAAAGCTCTTTGAACCCTATGGTCCCACAATGGGGTCCTTTACCCCAAAGACCATCCAGTGACTTAGCTACAACTACTCAGGCACGAGCAGATGACGATGACTGCACATGAGGTATAGGGGTGGTGGAGCATCTCCACCTCCCCACTGCTCACTAACCATCTGTCAATATAATTTACAAGTGACTTTCCATTGCTCAATGTTTTCTCTTTTTTTTTTTCCTCATCCTTAGGTTTGATATATGCAAAGTATTTTATTTTAAAGTGTATATGTGTCTACTCTCTATACTACTCACTATCTTTTTGTTCTTTCTTTCCTTCTTTTTTCCACTTTTTTTTTTTTTTTTTTTTTTCTTCTCTCTCTTTTTCCTCTCTTTTTTCCTTCTCTTTTTCTTCTCTCTTCTCTCCAAGTCTCACCTCCTACTGGGGATAACTTTTCCTATTTGCTATGGGGGCCCGGGAAACACCTGAGCTTTTAAGAACATATTTTACTCTCTTATTGTTAGTATGCTTTGTTTATCTAGAGCGTGAGGTGGCCGCATGGTGGAGATGCAACACTGAATGCACCATTTTGTGGTGACCTCGCTCTCATATGCATTGTTCTCTCAGATTTGTCATTTACTTTCTAATCCACCTAAATTACAGATGATGTATGCTGTGTTGTATATGCCACTTGTGCTTCACGGTACCTCTTTCGGTGACATCCTCCCCCATCTATCTTACAATGGGTTCGGGCATTGTCCGCCGCCCGCAACACCGGGAAGTATCGTGCTTTCCAACTGGCATAATAGTTCTCTAGTATTTAATTGATAGTGCTTGAAGATGCCGTGAACTTACTGCAATGTACAGATTATATGCTGTTTTTACCATAGCGGTTATTTTATTGTTGGGTACTACAAAAGTTTACTCGGTTGGCAGGGCAGATACATTCCGCCAGCTGATGGCCTAATATATCAATACTGTTGATGTTTTCTTACATTGTACTACCCTTTATATGTTGTATGGTTATGTGGAGCCACATCTTGGCTGATATATTTTGCAATACCTGGGCCATCCTGTGCTGCATGCTTCCTCCACCATTAGCATACTATCAGTCCCATCTTCTATTAGATGGGTTGACGAACTACCTGCGATTTTCGGGATGTGGAGGTGGGGTGCTGAACAGGGGGCTGGTCTACCCTTTTGCTTTAGATTCTCACTGTTATGTTGATGTTTAACATTCACTACTATTGCATTAATAGATTTGGTCCGAAATTGATGCTATTTCCCCCCACTCTCCCCCTCTTCTCTCCCCCCCCCCCCTTTTTTTTTTTTTTTCTCCTTCTTTCTCTCTCTTCCTTTTATCCCATCTGGACCCTCTCTTTTCTTTTTTACCCACTCTGTCAATCTTTCCCCCCTGGATCTGGGGCCTGTGTGTGTACTTATCCCTCCCTCTTCTCTTCCATTCACACTTTACTCTTTCTTTCCCCTGTCAAGCTCTCCCAATGATGCGGATTTAATAACTAAATTGCCAGCTGGCACTGGCTACCACTCCCCCCACTTAAAGTACTCTGGAAAAGTATTCTAGAGACTGCATACGCGGTTTATCTTGTTTATATACCGCACCTTGTACTCTTATTTGACTGTTTGTACGTTTTAACTTGAATATTGTTTGTACCAGTATTATTTTCTTTTATTTATGAGACTGTGTTGAATTGTATTTATCCTAAGCAATCCTTCTTTTTTTTTTTTTTTTTTTTCTTCCCCTCTTCCTCTCGTGTCCTCTGCCCTTTTTGTCCCTTCCCCAACTACCCACCACTGTCCTGACAATCCGCCCGACCCCAGTCTATAGCGAGAGGACGCACATTTGTAACTATGCCATACTGTTGTGTCACTCACAATGTGAGAGGACTCAACTCTCCGACTAAGCGCAGTCTCTGCCTTAGATCTTTAGCCAAGGCTCGGGCCCACCTGGTTTTCCTTCAAGAGACCCACTGGGTAAAAGGTACAAAGACACCCATCCAGTCTAAATTGTATCCGATAGTTGAAACTGCCAGTTTCTCTCAGAAATCAAGAGGAACGGCTATCCTCATACATAAAGATGTCTCTTACGAGAAAATTTCTGTCGACTCTGATCCTCAGGGACGATACCTGATTCTAGTCTGTAAACTGGACGGTGCGCTGTATACGCTAGCCTCTTATTATGGACCTAATAAACAACACATTCGGTCTCTACGCAAGTTTCTCCAGAAACTGGAGACTCTGCGTCAGGGCCTTTTGCTTCTCGCCGGGGATTTCAATCTTATATGGGACCCCAATCTGGATAGACGATCGGACACCCCCCGCAAATTCCCTAAGCCAATGGCTGAATTATCGCACCAATTTCGACACTTAATCTACCGCTTCAACCTATTTGACATCTGGCGTGCCCTTAACTCGACTGCTCGGGATTATACTTATTTCTCTCCAGTACATCGCTCATATTCGCGGTTAGATTTTTTCTTCTGTGACCCGGGTCTTCTGGATGGTGTGACTCGTACTTGGATTCCTCAATGCCCATGGTCCGACCATGATCCTGTATATATCAATTTACGATCCTCCATAGAACTTCAACGAGCGGCAACATGGCGCTTGCATCCTCACTTGTTTTCCAATCCTGGAACGGAGGCTTCCATTGCTGAAGACATTACCGTGTTTCTAACTTCTAATGACAATGGTGAAGTTGATGACTTCACTTTATGGGCTGCACTGAAAGCATATATCCGAGGGTCGTTTATAAAAATAGCAGCAGCCGAGAAAAAACGCAAAGGAGAAACCCTTGCACAACTTACTATGAGCCTCCGAAAGATTTCTGGGGAACATAAAATGAACCCCACAGATACACTGTCCAAGCAACTAGTGGATCTTAAGGCCCGTATAGTACAGTTGGAGTCCGAGAGGACAGCCGTGAGACTCCTAAGGCTTAAAGAATTATACTACCATAAGGGTAATAAAGCTGATAGATTATTGGCCAATAGATTACGCCAGAAAACGGCGGCAGCGCGCATCCCCATGCTGAAGATAGATGGACGGTGTGTTATAAAACCCACAGATATTGGCAATGCTTTTGCAGATTACTATGCCGCCCTCTATAATCTACAACAGGACGGCTCAATTAGCCCTCCAACATCTGAGAATATTGAGACATTTTTAGCCTCGCTGAACCTCCCTTCGGCCCCACAAGACTGCATTGACTCTTTGCAGAATCCCATTTCACTAATAGAAATTAAAAAAGCTATCAAATCTCTTAAGGCCTTTAAATCACCAGGACCAGACGGATTCTCTGATCTATTTTATAAAAAGTTTCAAACCCAACTACTTCCCGTTCTAGGACGTTTCTTTACGCTAGCAAGCGAACGGGGCACCTTTGCGGCCGAATTTTTACAGGCCACTATCATTACTCTCCCGAAGCAGGGAAAGGACTTGACCCTTTGTGGCAGCTATAGGCCGATTTCACTGTTGAACCTAGACGTTAAGTTGTACGCTAAGATTTTAGCCTCGCGCCTCAATTCTTTACTACCAGCGCTGGTCAGACCAGATCAGGTGGGCTTTGTCCTACATCGGCAAGGCCCAGACAATACAAGACGTCTCCTGAATGTCTACCTTGAAGCTCATGGTTCCCACTTGCCCTGTGTCACCCTGTCGTTGGACGCTGAGAAGGCCTTCGACAGGGTGAACTGGAAATATATGTTTGCTGTGCTGCGGCGCTTTGGTCTTCCGGAGCCCTTCATCACGGCAATCGCGGCTCTTTACTCTACCCCGTCGGCAGTAGTCAGGGGTCTGGGGTTTTGCTCCAGAACTTTCTCAATAACGAACGGCACGAGACAAGGATGTCCAATGTCCCCACTTATCTTTGCCCTGATGATGGAACCCTTAGCCGAGGCCATCCGGTCATGCCCCTTAATCCGAGGGGTATGTGTCCATCACACGGAGCAGAAGACTGCTTTGTTTGCAGACGATCTAACGGTGCTTGTGTCGGATCCTATTACTTCTCTTCCCCATCTATTTTCCCTACTGAATAAATTCTCCTTAGTCAGTTACTACAAGCTAAATGTCCTCAAGACTGAGGCGTATGCTATTAACATTTCAGACGGGACTCTTAATGAACTGAAACGCACTTATAAGTTTGCGTGGTCTACGACTCATATCAAACATCTCGGGGTTTATCTCTCACATAGTATTCCGAAGATGATAGAATTGAATTTCAATCCCTTATTGTCAACTATTGAAAAATCGACCGACACTTGGAATGCCCCATCACTGTCATGGCTGGGTCGAATCGCGGCCTTCAAAATGAGCCTCCTACCAAAGCTTACCTACCTATTCCGCTCCCTACCCATCCCGATTCCTAGATCTACAATTTACAAATTCCAACAACTATGTAACAAATTCATTTGGCGCAATAAGGCTCCGAGACTTGCTACTAATGTTCTACAACAACCTCTTCTGGCTGGTGGGGCGGCTGCCCCCAATATCCTAAAATACCATGAGGCTGCCAGACTCTCTCATGTAACCCAATGGAAGCTGCCGTTGGAGAGTCGATGGGCAGAGATTGAACAAGCATCCCTCCCAGCTGGATTCACCCTACAAGATCTAGTGTGGATCCCTAGACACTCTAGGACGCCAGCCCTTTTGACTAATCCTATTGTCAAATCAAATTTGCAGTTTTGGGATAAGGTTCGCAACCTCTCGACCGTAGCGCCGCATCCCTCGCCATCGCATTCCCTTAGGGGGCTGCTATTGTCATTGCCAGACTCCCATCCCAACTTATGGCTCGCTTTGGGGCTGACTAGAATAGCAGATTTTTATGCAGGGGATAAGCTACTAAACTACCAGGACTTTCTTCGGAAGTTTAATCCGCCTCCTCGATTGCACTTTGAATTCTGGAGACTACGTAGCCTTCTCCTCTCGTGGGGCTTTGGTGCGGGCCCACTAAGGTCTAAAACCGCTTGGGAAGTTCGCTGGGACTCTATGACATCCCCCGGTAAACTTCTGTCCATCTCGTATCTTACGCTCATGAAGCCTCCAGTTTTCTATAAATCCCCTCCAGTAAGGCGATGGGAATCTTCCCTGATGGTTTCAAATGAACCACAGCAATGGCGGATGGCTGTCCAATTAACCAAGAAAGCTATACACTGCATAACCCTGTACGAGTTATTTCTCAAGGTTATGCTACAATGTCATATGACTCCCATCCGCTTGTTTAAAATCTCGGCAGTCAATTCACCCAAATGTTGGAGGGGCTGCGAGGAGTTGGGAACGCCCCAACATATTTGGTGGTCTTGCAGTCAGATTCAGCCGCTTTGGCAAAAATCAATCCGATACTGCTCTTCAGGGAATATCCACTTACCTCTGTCCCCTAGTTCATGCCTGTTCCACATCTTGCCTAGGAAATTGACTCTACCTCAGAAACTATTCTGTATTTACCTATTTCTAGCTGTTAAATTAGCTGTAGCGCGCATGTGGCTGCAACGCACTGTCCCTTCGTGGGAACAAGTGATGGACATACTGGATTTTGTTAAAAGAATGGAGTCCTATGTCTCCCATGTCCACGGGTCCACAGACCTTCAGTCCCAAATTTGGGCACTTCGCCCAAAGTAATTCACCCTACAAACACTTTGGAGACTTTAGGTTCCTCGGGTTAGCTGTAACCGGTGCTACTAATGTCCTCCTGCCCATTCCCCCTTTCTTCCCCTTATCTGAACCCTCCCAATCTCCCCCGCTCCTATCCCTTGTCGATGTATACCCCCCTCCCCCCCTTTTTTTTTTTTTTTTTTCTTTCTTCTCCTTTTTGGATAGCTTGACACAGTTTCCTTTTTTTCTTTTTTCTATGTATAATCTGGTTAACATTTCTGATTGTCATATTCTATGTTTAAGCTATAATTTTGGTATGAACATTTATGATGATGAAACCTCTATACACTAAGGAGTTTGCTGACTTATATGGGTTATTGATAATATGGGTCTTTATCCACAACAAATGGACTTTTGCACCCTCCCATGGAGAGGTGGGAATAAGATTATTGACCAACAGACACCGAACATGGACTTAAACATCCAGCATTCTCTCTCTTGTGCTCCTTATTTTATGTGATTGTTCTATATAATACTACCTCTGGTTAATCCTGTTATTCCTGTTGTATGTACTATTGATATGTATGTACATGCTTTTGATGCTCTTATGTTCATTTATCTTTTAAAACAATAAAAACTATTTTAAAAAAAACAAACTGGAGAGGTCTCATATGAAAACGAGCAAAGGGAATCGAGTCCGATGCTGCAGTCATGAGACCTAAAACTTCCATGCATATAGCTACTGAAGGAAATAATAGAGACTGAAGGTTCCGACAAGCTGAACACAATATAAATTGTCTCTTGTCTGATAGAGACAAAGACATTGACACAATCTATCTGGAAACCTAAAAAAGGTGACCCCTGTTTGAGGAATCAAGGAACTTTTTTGGTAAAATGATCCTCCAACCATGTCTTGAAGAAACAACAGAAGTTGAATCATATGAGATTCTGCAGAACGAAAAGACTGAGAACGTACCAAGATATCGTCCAAATAAGGAAACACAGAGAACCTTTGAAAAGATTCCTAGAGCTGTCGCTAGACCAGAAAGCAAGAGCAACAAATTGGTAATGCTTGTCTAAAAAAGAGAATCTCAGAAAATGAAAATAATCTGAATGAAACAGAATATGAAGATATGCATCCTGTAAGTCTATTGTGGGCAAATAATGCCCTTTCTGAACAAAAGGCAGAATAGACCTTATAATCACCATTCTAAAAGATGTTACTCTTACATGACAAATCAAAAGATTTTCTTTCTTTGGGACAATGAATAGTTATGAATAAAAACCCAAGACCCCGTTCCTGAAATGGAACTGGTATGAATACCCCAGATAACTCCAGGTCTGAAAACACACTTCAGGAAAGTCTGAGCCTTTACTGGGATTGCTGGAATATGTGAGAGAGAAAAAACTTCTCACAGACGGTCTTACTCTAAATCCTATTCTGTACCCCAATCTAAGGAGTTTGGACAAAATTGAACCAAACAACTTCAGAAAAATCTTAACTTGCCCCCTACCAGCTAAGCTGGAATAAGGGCCGCACCTTCATGCGAATTTGGGGGCTGGCTTTGAACTCTTAAATGGCTTGAATTCATTCCATTTTGAAGAAAGCTTCCAATTAGAAACATTTTACTTGGGGAAGAATTAGGCTTCTGTTCCTTATTAAGAACCAAAACGGAAATAAACTTAAGATTTACCCTTAGAACTTAATCTTGAGGCAAAAAAACTCCCTTCCCCAGAGTAACAGTTGAAAGTATTGAATCCAACTGAACCAAATAATTTATTACCTTGGAAGGAAAGAAAATAGAAATCTGGATTTAGAAATCAAATCAGCATTCCAAGATTTAAGCCACAAAGTTCTAGCTAAAATAGCTAAAGACATAGATTTAACCTCAATTTTGATATAAAAAATGGCATCACAAATGAAATTATTAGCATGTTGAATCAAGTTAACAATGCTAAACAAATCATAATCCGATACTTGTTGCGCTAAAGTTTCCAACCAAAAAACATAATTTATGTAAGAACTTACCTGATAAATTCATTTCTTTCATATTAACAAGAGTCCATGAGCTAGTGACGTATGGGATATACATTCCTACCAGGAGGGGCAAAGTTTCCCAAACCTTAAAATGCCTATAAATACACCCCTCACCACACCCACAAATCAGTTTAACGAATAGCCAAGAAGTGGGGTGATAAGAAAAAAAGTGCGAAGCATATAAAATAAGGAATTGGAATAATTGTGCTTTATACAAAAAAATCATAACCACCACAAAAAAGGGTGGGCCTCATGGACTCTTGTTAATATGAAAGAAATGAATTTATCAGGTAAGTTCTTACATAAATTATGTTTTCTTTCATGTAATTAACAAGAGTCCATGAGCTAGTGACGTATGGGATAATGACTACCCAAGATGTGGATCTTTCCACACAAGAGTCACTAGAGAGGGAGGGATAAAATAAAGACAGCCAATTCCTGCTGAAAATAATCCACACCCAAAATAAAGTTTAACAAAAAACATAAGCAGAAGATTCAAACTGAAACCGCTGCCTGAAGAACTTTTCTACCAAAAACTGCTTCAGAAGAAGAAAATACATCAAAATGGTAGAATTTAGTAAAAGTATGCAAAGAGGACCAAGTTGCTGCTTTGCAGATCTGGTCAACCGAAGCTTCATTCCTAAACGCCCAGGAAGTAGATACTGACCTAGTAGAATGAGCTGTAATTCTCTGAGGCGGAATTTTACCCGACTCAACATAGGCAAGATGAATTAAAGATTTCAACCAAGATGCCAAAGAAATGGCAGAAGCTTTCTGGCCTTTCCTAGAACCGGAAAAGATAACAAATAGACTAGAAGTCTTACGGAAAGATTTCGTAGCTTCAACATAATATTTCAAAGCTCTAACAACATCCAAAGAATGCAATGATTTCTCCTTAGAATTCTTAGGATTAGGACATAATGAAGGAACCACAATTTCTCTACTAATGTTGTTGGAATTCACAACTTTAGGTAAAAATTCAAACGAAGTTCGCAACACCGCCTTATCCTGATGAAAAATCAGAAAAGGAGACTCACACGAAAGAGCAGATAATTCAGAAACTCTTCTAGCAGAAGAGATGGCCAAAAGGAACAAAACTTTCCAAGAAAGTAATTTAATGTCCAATGAATGCATAGGTTCAAACGGAGGAGCTTGAAGAGCTCCCAGAACCAAATTCAAACTCCAAGGAGGAGAAATTGACTTAATGACAGGTTTTATACGAACCAAAGCTTGTACAAAACAATGAATATCAGGAAGAATAGCAATCTTTCTGTGAAAAAGAACAGAAAGAGCGGAGATTTGTCCTTTCAAAGAACTCGCGGACAAACCCTTATCTAAACCATCCTGAAGAAACTGTAAAATTCTCGGTATTCTAAAAGAATGCCAAGAAAAATGATGAGAAAGACACCAAGAAATATAAGTCTTCCAGACTCTATAATATATCTCTCGAGATACAGATTTACGAGCCTGTAACATAGTATTAATCACGGAGTCAGAGAAACCTCTATGACCAAGAATCAAGCGTTCAATCTCCATACCTTTAAATTTAAGGATTTCAGATCCGGATGGAAAAAAGGACCTTGTGACAGAAGGTCTGGTCTTAACGGAAGAGTCCATGGTTGGCAAGATGCCATCCGGACAAGATCCGCATACCAAAACCTGTGAGGCCATGCCGGAGCTATTAGCAGAACAAACGAGCATTCCCTCAGAATCTTGGAGATTACTCTTGGAAGAAGAACTAGAGGCGGAAAGATATAGGCAGGATGATACTTCCAAGGAAGTGATAATGCATCCACTGCCTCCGCCTGAGGATCCCGGGATCTGGACAGATACCTGGGAAGTTTCTTGTTTAGATGAGAGGCCATCAGATCTATCTCTGGGAGCCCCCACATTTGAACAATCTGAAGAAATACCTCTGGGTGAAGAGACCATTCGCCCGGATGCAACGTTTGGCGACTGAGATAATCCGCTTCCCAATTGTCTACACCAGGGATATGAACCGCAGAGATTAGACAGGAGCTGGATTCCGCCCAAACCAAAATTCGAGATACTTCTTTCATAGCCAGAGGACTGTGAGTCCCTCCTTGATGATTGATGTATGCCACAGTTGTGACATTGTCTGTCTGAAAACAAATGAACGATTCTCTCTTCAGAAGAGGCCAAAACTGAAGAGCTCTGAAAACTGCACGGAGTTCCAAGATATTGATCGGTAATCTCACCTCCTGAGATTCCCAAACTCCTTGTGCCGTCAGAGATCCCCACACAGCTCCCCAACCTGTGAGACTTGCATCTGTTGAAATTACAGTCCAGGTCGGAAGAACAAAAGAAGCCCCCTGAATTAAACGAAGGTGATCTGTCCACCACGTGAGAGAGTGCCGAACAATCGGTTTTAAAGATATTAATTGATTTATCTTCGTGTAATCCCTGCACCATTGATTCAGCATACAGAGCTGAAGAGGTCGCATGTGAAAACGAGCAAAGGGGATCGCGTCCGATGCAGCAGTCATAAGACCTAGAATTTCCATGCATAAGGCTACCGAAGGGAATGATTGAGACTGAAGGTTTCGACAGGCTGTAATCAATTTTAGACGTCTCTTGTCTGTTAAAGACAGAGTCATGGACACTGAATCTATCTGGAAACCCAGAAAGGTTACCCTTGTTTGAGGAATCAAAGAACTTTTTGGTAAATTGATCCTCCAACCATGATCTTGAAGAAACAACACAAGTCGATTCGTATGAGACTCTGCTAAATGTAAAGACTGAGCAAGTACCAAGATATCGTCCAAATAAGGAAATACCACAATACCCTGTTCTCTGATTACAGACAGAAGGGCACCGAGAATCTTTGTGAAAATTCTTGGAGCTGTAGCAAGGCCAAACGGTAGAGCCACAAATTGGTAATGCTTGTCTAGAAAAGAGAATCTCAGGAACTGATAATGATCTGGATGAATCGGAATATGCAGATATGCATCCTGTAAATCTATTGTGGACATATAATTCCCTTGCTGAACAAAAGGCAATATAGTCCTTACAGTTACCATCTTGAACGTTGGTATTCTTACATAACGATTCAATAATTTGAGATCCAGAACTGGTCTGAAGGAATTCTCCTTCTTTGGTACAATGAAGAGATTTGAATAAAACCCCATCCCCTGTTCCGGAACTGGAACTGGCATAATTACTCCAGCCAACTCTAGATCTGAAACACAATTCAGAAATGCTTGAGCTTTCACTGGATTTACTGGGACATGGGAAAGAAAAAATCTCTTTGCAGGAGGTCTCATCTTGAAACCAATTCTGTACCCTTCTGAAACAATGTTCTGAATCCAAAGATTGTGAACAGAATTGATCCAAATTTCTTTGAAAAAACGTAACCTGCCCCCTACCAGCTGAACTGGAATGAGGGCCGTACCTTCATGTGAACTTAGAAGCAGGCTTTGCCTTTCTAGCAGGCTTGGATTTATTCCAGACTGGAGATGGTTTCCAAACTGAAACTGCTCCTGAGGACGAAGGATCAGGCTTTTGTTCTTTGTTGAAACGAAAGGAACGAAAACGATTGTTAGCCCTGTTTTTACCTTTAGACTTTTTATCCTGTGGTAAAAAAGTTCCTTTCCCACCAGTAACAGTTGAAATAATAGAATCCAACTGAGAACCAAATAATTGATTTCCCTGGAAAGAAATGGAAAGTAGAGTTGATTTAGAAGCCATATCAGCATTCCAGGTCTTAAGCCATAAAGCTCTTCTGGCTAAGATAGCCAGAGACATAAATCTAACATCAACTCTAATAATATCAAAAATGGCATCACAGATGAAATTATTAGCATGCTGGAGAAGAATAATAATATCATGAGAATCACGATTTGTTACTTGTTGCGCTAGAGTTTCCAACCAAAAAGTTGAAGCTGCAGCAACATCAGCCAATGATATAGCAGGTCTAAGAAGATTACCTGAACATAGATAAGCTTTTCTTAGAAAAGATTCAATTTTTCTATCTAAAGGATCCTTAAACGAGGTACCATCTGACGTAGGAATGGTAGTACGTTTAGCAAGGGTAGAAATAGCCCCATCAACTTTAGGGATTTTGTCCCAAAATTCTAACCTGTCAGGCGGAACAGGATATAATTGCTTAAAACGTTTAGAAGGAGTAAATGAATTACCCAATTTATCCCATTCCTTAGCAATTACTGCAGAAATAGCATTAGGAACAGGAAAGACTTCTGGAATAACCGCAGGAGCTTTAAAAACCTTATCCAAACGTATAGAATTAGTATCAAGAGGACTAGAATCCTCTATTTCTAAAGCAATTAGTACTTCTTTAAGTAAAGAGCGAATAAATTCCATCTTAAATAAATATGAAGATTTATCAGCATCAATCTCTGAGATAGAATCCTCTGAACCAGAAGAGTCCAAAGAATCAGAATGATGGTGTTCATTTAAAAATTCATCTGTAGAGAGAGAAGATTTAAAAGACTTTTTACGTTTACTAGAAGGAGAAATAACAGACAAAGCCTTCTTTATGGATTCAGAAACAAAATCTCTTATGTTATCAGGAACATTCTGCACCTTAGATGTTGAGGGAACTGCAACAGGCAATGGTACATCACTAAAGGAAATATTATCTGCTTTAACAAGTTTGTCATGACAATTATTACAAACAACAGCTGGAGGAATAGCTACCAAAAGTTTACAGCAGATACACTTAGCTTTGGTAGATCCAGCAGGCAGTGGTTTTCCTGTAGTATCTTCTGGCTCAGATGCAACGTGAGACATCTTGCAATATGTAAGAGAAAAAACAACATATAAAGCAAAATAGATCAAATTCCTTATAAGACAGTTTCAGGAATGGGAAAAAAATGCCAAACATCAAGCTTCTAGCAACCAGAAGCAAATGAAAAATGAGACTGAAATAATGTGGAGACAAAAGCGACGCCCATATTTTTTGGCGCCAAATAAGACGCCCACATTATTTGGCGCCTAAATGCTTTTGGCGCCAAAAATGACGCCACATCCGGAACGCCGACATTTTTGGCGCAAAATAACGTCAAAAATGACGCAACTTCCGGCGACACGTATGACGCCGGAAACGGAAAAGAATTTTTGCGCCAAAAAAGTCCGCGCCAAGAATGACGCAATAAAATGAAGCATTTTCAGCCCCCGCGAGCCTAACAGCCCACAGGGAAAAAAGTCAAATTTTTGAGGTAAGAAAAAATATGATAATTTAAAGCATAATCCCAAATATGAAACTGACTGTCTGGAAATAAGGAAAGTTGAACATTCTGAGTCAAGGCAAATAAATGTTTGAATACATATATTTAGAACTTTATAAATAAAGTGCCCAACCATAGCTTAGAGTGTCACAGAAAATAAGACTTACTTACCCCAGGACACTCATCTACATGTTTGTAGAAAGCCAAACCAGTACTGAAACGAGAATCAGTAGAGGAAATGGTAAATATAAGAGTATATCGTCGATCTGAAAAGGGAGGTAAGAGATGAATCTCTACGACCGATAACAGAGAACCTTATGAAATAGACCCCGTAGAAGGAGATCACTGCATTCAATAGGCAATACTCTCTTCACATCCCTCTGACATTCACTGCACGCTGAGAGGAAAACCGGGCTCCAACTTGCTGCGGAGCGCATATCAACGTAGAATCTAGCACAAACTTACTTCACCACCTCCCTTGGAGGCAAAGTTTGTAAAACTGATTTGTGGGTGTGGTGAGGGGTGTATTTATAGGCATTTTAAGGTTTGGGAAACTTTGCCCCTCCTGGTAGGAATGTATATCCCATACGTCACTAGCTCATGGACTCTTGTTAATTACATGAAAGAAAAGATGAAACAGCTGCAACATCAGCCAAAGAAATTGCAGGCCTAAGAAAAGGACCTGAAAATAAATTAATTTTCCTTAGATAAGATACAAGTTTCCCATCTGAAGGATCTTTAAAATAAATACTATTTTCCATAGGAATAGTAGTACGTTTAGCAAGAGTAGAGATAGGCCCATAACTTTGGGGATCTTTTCCCAAACTCCAAACTAACTGCTAGCAAAGGATACAATTTTTAAAACCTTTAAAGAAGGAATAAAAGAAGTACCAGGCCTATTCCATTCCATAGTATTAGGAACTAGAAAGAAACCTCTGAAGTAACCACAGGAGGTTAATAAACAGAATTTAAATGTTAGCTAGCCTTAATATCAATATCCAATATAATCAACACTTTTTCAACAAAGAACGAATGTACTCCATTTAAGAATAAAAAAAGTAAATATGTTAGTGTCAATATCTGATGAAGGATATTCTGAATCAGATAAATTCTCATCAGAGAAGGATAATTCAGTATGTTGTCGGTCATTTGAAAATTCATCAACTAAATGAGAAGTTTAAAAAAGACCTTTACATTTTATTAGAAGGCGGGATGGCAGACAAAACCTTCTGAATAGAATCAGAAAAATATTCTTATATATTCCCAGGTATATCTTATACATTAGATGTTAAAAGAATAGCAATAAACAATGCATTAATACTGTACTGATGGACATTTTCTCTGCATGTAAAAGTTTATCATGATAACTTATTACAAACCATAGCTAAAGATAAAAATTCATAACATTAAAATAAATGAACTTAGCTTTGGTAGGACTGATATCAGTCAGCAGGAATCCAACAATGTTTTCTGATACAGGAACAGTTTTGAGATATCTTGCAAATGTAAGAGAAAAAAACAACATATAAAGCAAAATATCAATTTCCTTATATGACAGTTTCAGGAATGGGAAAGAAATGCAAAACAAAATAGGCCTCTGGAAACCAGAAGCAAAAAGAAATGAAGACTTAAATAATGTCAAAAGTTTGGCGCCAAGTATGACGCCCACAACTGACAAAATATTTTTTGGCGCCAAGAACGTCTGCAACAAACACGAGCGTCATAGATGACACAAATACGTGAAAACTCTCGGCGCAAACTAAGACGCCGGAAATGACGAAAATACGTCAACAAATTAATTCTTGCGTCAAAAATGTTTTGCGCCAAAAATGAGCATAAATTATAGCATTTTGCGCTCCCGCGAGCCTAAAAGCCCGCAATTTAGAAAAGGTAACAAATATTTTTTATTTTTTTTAATATGCATTTCCCAAAACTGACAGTGCGTAAGAAGGAAATATACTGATTAACCTGAATCATGGCAAATATAAGTACAAAACATATATTTAGAACTTTACATATAAAGTGCCAAACCATAGCTGAGAGTGTCTTAAATAAAAGAAAACATACTTACCAAAAGACACTCATCTACATAAAGTAGATAGCCACACCAGTACTGAAACGAGAATCAGTAGAGGTAATGGTATATAAGAGTATATCGTCGATCTGAAAAGGGAGGTAGGAGATGAATCTCTACGACCGATAACAGAGAACCTATGAAATAGATCCCTGTTAGGATGACCATTGTATTCAATAGGTAATACTCCCTTCACATCCCTCTGTCATTCACTGCACTCTGAGAGGAACCGGGCTTCAGCATGCTGAGAAGCGCATATCAACGTAGAAATCTAGCACAAACTTACTTCACCACCTCCACTGGAGGCAAAGGCCTAGATTTGGAGTTTGGCGGTAGCCGTGAAAACCAGCGTTAGAGGCTCCTAACGCTGGTTTTAGGCTACCGCCGGTATTTGGAGTCAGTCAGGAAAGGGTCTAACGCTCATTTTTCAGCCGCGACTTTTCCATACCGCAGATCCCCTTACGTCAACTGCGTATCCTATCTTTTCAATGGGATCTTTCTAACTCCGGTATTTAGAGTCGTGTCTGAAGTGAGCGTTAGAATTCTAACGACAAAACTCCAGCCGCAGAAAAAAGTCAGTAGTTGAGCTTTCTGGGCTAACGCCGGTTTATAAAGCTCTTAACTACTGTGCTCTAAAGTACACTAACACCCATAAACTACCTATGTACCCCTAAACTGAGGTCCCCCCACATCGCCGCCACTCGATTCAATTTTTTTAACCCCTAATCTGTCGACCGCAAAGAGCCGCCACCTACATTATAGCTATGTACCCCTAATCTGCTGCCCCTAACACCGCCGACCCCTATATTATATTTATTAACCCCTAACCTGCCCCCCACAACGTAGCCGCCAGCTACCTACAATACTTAACCCCTAATCTGCCGACCTCAAAGAGCCGCCACCTATATTATAGCTATGTACCCCTAATCTGCTGCCCCTAACACCGCCGACCCCTATATTATATTTATTAACCCCTAATCTTCCCCCCTCAACGTCGCCTCCACCTGCCTACACTTATTAACCCCTAATCTGCCGAGCGGATCTCACCGCTACTATAATAAAGTTATTAACCCCTAATCCGCCTCACTCCCGCCTCAATAACCCTATAATAAATAGTATTAACCCCTAATCTGCCCTCCCTAACATCGCCGACACCTAACTTCAAACATTAACCCCTAATCTGCCGACTGGAGCTCACCGCTATTCTAATAAATGTATTAACCCCTAAAGCTAAGTCTAACCCTAACACTAACACCCCCCTAACTTAAATATAATTTAAATCTAACGAAATTAATTAACTTTTATTAAATAAATTAATCCTATTTAAAGCTAAATACTTATCTGTAAAATAAATCCTAATATAGCTACAATATAAATGATAATTATATTATAGCTATTTTAGGATTAATATTTATTTTACAGGTAACTTTGTATTTATTTTAACCAGGTACAATAGCTATTAAATAGTTAAGAACTATTTAATAGCTAAAATAGTTAAAATAATTACAAAATTACCTGTAAAATAAATCCTAACCTAAGTTACAATTAAACCTAACACTACACTATCAATAAATTAATTAAATAAAATACCTACAATTACCTACAATTAAACCTAACACTACACTATCAATACATTAATTAAATACAATATCTACAAATAAATACAATGAAATAAACTAACTAAAGTACAAAAAATAAAAAAATATTTACAAACATCAGAAAAATATTACAACAATTTTAAACTAATTACACCTACTCTAAGCCCCCTAATAAAATAACAAAGACCCCAAAATAAAAAAATGCCCTACCCTATTCTAAATAACTAAAGTTCAAAGCTCTTTTACCTTACCAGCCCTGAACAGGGCCCTTTGCGGGGCATGCCCCAAAGAATTCAGCTCTTTTGCCTGTAAAAAAAAACATACAATACCCCCCCAACATTAAAACCCACCACCCACATACCCCTAATCTAACCCAAACCCCCCTTAAATAAACCTAACACTAAGCCCCTGAAGATCTTCCTACCTTGTCTTCACCATGCCAGGTATGACTGATCGTTCCAGGCTCCAAAATCTTCATCTAAGCCCAAGCGGGGGCTAGACATCCATCATCCGACGGCTGAAGAAGTCCAGAAGAGGCTCTAAAGTCTTCATCCTATCCGGGAAGAAGAGTAGACCTGGACCGGCAACCATCTTCTTCCAAGCGGCATCTTCTATCTTCATCCGATGAGGACCGGCTCCATCTTGAAGACCTCCACCGCGGACCCATCTTCTTCCAACGACGATTTTCCGACGAATGACGGTTCCTTTAAGGGACGTCATCCAAGATGGCGTCCCTCGAATTCCGATTGGCTGATAGGATTCTATCAGCCAATCGGAATTAAGGTAGGAAAATTCTGATTGGCTGATGGAATCAGCCAATCAGAATCAAGTTCAATCCGATTGGCTGATCCGATCAGCCAATCAGATTGAGCTCGCATTCTATTGGCTGATCGGAACAGCCAATAGAATGCGAGCTCAATCTGATTGGCTGATTGAATCAGCCAATCGGATTGAACTTGATTCTGATTGGCTGATTTATTTTACAGGTAGGTATTTAGCTTTAAATAGGATTAATTTATTTAATAAGAGTTAATTAATTTCGTTAGATTTAAATTATATTTAAGTTAGGGGGGTGTTAGTGTTAGGGTTAGACTTAGCTTTAGGGGTTAATACATTTATTAGAATAGTGGTGAGCTCCAGTCTGCAGATTAGGGGTTAATGTTTGAAGTTAGGTGTCGGCGATGTTAGGGAGGTAATAAATACTATTTATTATAGGGTTAGTGAGGCGGATTAGGGGTTAATAACTTTTTTATAATAGCTGTGCGGTCCGGTCGGCAGATTAGGGGTTAATAAGTGTAGGCAGGTGGAGGCGACATTGTGGGGGGCAGATTAGGGGTTAATAAATATAATATAGGGGTCGGCGGTGTTAGGGACAGCAGATTAGGGGTACATAGGGATAATGTAAGTAGCGGCGGTTTACGGAGCCGCAGATTAGGGGTTAATAATAATATGCAGGGGTCAACGATAGCGGGGGCGACAGATTAGGGGTTAATAAATGCAAGGTTAGGGGTCTTTAGACTCGGGGTACATGTTAGAGTGTTAGGTGCAGACGTAGGAAGTGTTTCCCCATAGCAAACAATGGGGCTGCGTTAGGAGCTGAACACGGCTTTTTTGCAGGTGTTAGGTTTTTTTTCAGCTCAAACAGCCCCATTGTTTCCTATGGGGGAATCGTGCACGAGCACGTTTTTGAAGCTGGCCGCTTCCGTAAGCAACTCTGGTATCGAGCGTTGAAGTTGCGTTAAATATGCTGTACGCTCATTTTTTGGAGCCTAACGCAGCCATTCTGTGGACTCTCAATACCAGAGTTATTTAAAAGGTGCGGCCAGAAAAAAGCCAGCGTTAGCTACGCGGGTCGTTACCGACAAAACTCTAAATCTAGCCGAAAGTTTGTAAAACTGAATTGTGGGTGTAGTGGGGGGTGTATTTATAGGCATTTTGAGGTTTGGGAAACTTTGCCCCTCCTGGTAGGAATGTATATCCCATACGTCACTAGCTCATGGACTCTTGCCAATTACATGAAATAAAAACAGAGCTTCTGCCATCTCTGTATATGGGCCTTGAGTATATTTATAGAAAGTAATCATGTCACCTCTCAATCTCCTTTTTTCTAGAATTGTAAAATTTATTTATTTCTAAATTATTAGAGGACATCAATTGTAAAATAAATTATTTAGACACTAAACTAATTCCTTTTAAAACAAGTAAAGAATTTAAAAATATGGAACAAGAGATAAAAACACGTCTATGTAATAATAGAGAAGAGATCCTCATGAATAAAAGTAAAAAATTAAAAAGGGATAGAGACGATTATGCAACCTATGAAAATGAGCCCAATAGTGATTGTTATATCACACACACTTGGAGACACAACAGAAGTCTAAGCCCTAAAAAAACAGATAAATTAGAAAAAAACTCTGGGAAAACAGTACATATGACCCATTTGGCAGTACCTTCTCCATCTACCAAATTAAAACGAACATCAAATAATCATAGTAATTATAAAAGACAAATGAACAATAAACAAACACAGTCAAATAAAAGTAGAGAGAATCACTATCCCAAGGATAATTATCAATTAAAAACACAAACTAAACCAGTAGACTTAAAGCAAGTAGGATATAGACATTCCAATTATATGAATAGAAACTCATCATATAATAGACATTATGATCATCACTTTTCAGGCAATAGACACCATCAATACGAGGATAGAGAGTGGAATAGGGGTCCCATATGGAACCAAAACTGGAGGTATAATAGACAATCTGATAATAGTTGGAGATATAACAAAAATAACCAACAGCATGAACAGGATAGACCCTGGGGACAGCATAATGAGTCATATAATGACAATAGATGGAAAACAAGGCCGGATCACGGCCTAGGAAATAGAGAATATAGAAATTTTGAGTCTCCAAGGGAGTTCACTACAAGAAAACATAATTTATGTAAGAACTTACCTGATAAATTCATTTCTTTCATATTAGCAAGAGTCCATGAGCTAGTGACGTATGGGATATACATTCCTACCAGGAGGGGCAAAGTTTCCCAAACCTCAAAATTCCTATAAATACACCCCTCACCACACCCACAAATCAGTTTAACGAATAGCCAAGAAGTGGGGTAATAAGAAAAAAGTGCGAAGCATAAATATAAGGAATTGGAATAATTGTGCTTTATACAAAAAAATCATAACCACCACAAAAAAGGGTGGGCCTCATGGACTCTTGCTAATATGAAAGAAATGAATTTATCAGGTAAGTTCTTACATAAATTATGTTTTCTTTCATGTAATTAGCAAGAGTCCATGAGCTAGTGACGTATGGGATAATGACTACCCAAGATGTGGATCTTCCACGCAAGAGTCACTAGAGAGGGAGGGATAAAATAAAAACAGCCAATTCCGCTGAAAATAATCCACACCCAAACAAAGTTTAAAATTTATAATGAAAAAAACTGCAATTATAAGCAGAAGAATCAAACTGAAACAGCTGCCTGAAGTACTTTTCTACCAAAAATTGCTTCAGAAGAAGAAAAAACACATAAAAATGGTAGAATTTAGTAAAAGTATGCAAAGAAGACCAAGTTGCTGTTTTGCAAATCTGAACAACCGAAGCTTCATTCCTAAACGCCCAGGAAGTAGAAACTGACCTAGTAGAATGAGCTGTAATCCTTTGAGGCGGAGTTTTACCCGACTCGACATAAGCATGATGAATTAAAGATTTCAACCAAGATGCCAAAGAAATGGCAGAAGCCTTCTGACCTTTCCTAGAACCGGAAAAGATAACAAATAGACTAGAAGTATTTCGGAAATTCTTAGTAGCTTCAACATAATATTTCAAAGCTCTAACTACATCCAAAGAAAGCAATGATTTCTCCTTAGAATTCTTAGGATTAGGACATAATGAAGGAACCACAATTTCTCTACTAATGTTGTTAGAATTCACAACCTTAGGTAAAAATTTAAAAGAAGTTCACAACACCGCCTTATCCTGATGAAAAATCAGAAAAGGAGACTCACAAGAAAGAGCAGATAATTTAGAAACTCTTCTGGCAGAAGAGATGGCCAAAAGGAACAAAACTTTTCAAGAAAGTAATTTAATGTCCAAAGAATGCATAGGTTCAAACGGAGGAGCTTGAAGAGCCCCCAGAACCAAATTCAAACTCCAAGGAGAAGAAATTGACTTAATGACAGGTTTTATACGAATCAAAGCTTGTACAAAACAATGAATATCAGGAAGATTAGCAATCTTTCTGTGAAAAAGAACAGAAAGAGCAGAGATTTGTCTTTTCAAGGAACTGCAGACAAACCTTTATCCAAACCATCCTGAAGAAACTGTAAAATTCTCGGAATTCTAAAAGAATGCCAGGAAAAATGATGAGAAAGACACCAAGAAATATAAGTCTTCCAGACTCTATAATATATCTCCCTAGATACGGATTTACGAGCCTGTAACATAGTAATAATCACAGTCAGAGAAACCTCTTTGACTAAGAATCAAGCGTTCAATCTCCATACCTTTAAATTTAAGGATTTGAGATCCTGATGGAAAAAAGGACCTTGTGACAGAAGGTCTGGTCTTAACGGAAGAGTCCACGGTTGGCAAGAGGCCATCCGGACAAGATCCGCATACCAAAACCTGTAAGGCCATGCTGGAGCCACCAGCAGAACAAACGAGCATTCCTTCAGAATCTTGAAGATTACTCTTGGAAGAACTAGAGGCGGAAAGATATAGGCAGGATGATACTTCGAAGGAAGTGACAACGCATCCACTGCTTCCGCTTGAGGATCCCTGGATCTGGACAGATACCTGGGAAGTTTCTTGTTTAGATGAGAAACCATCAGATCTATTTCTGGAAGACCCCATATTTGAACAATCTGAAGAAATACCTCTGGGAGAAGAGACCATTCACCCGGATGTAACGTGTGGCGACTGAGATAATCCGCTTCCCAATTGTCTATACCTGGGATATGAACCGCAGGAACTAGACAGGAGCTGGATTCCGCCTATACCAGAATTCGAGATACTTCTTTCATAGCCAGAGGACTGTGAGTCCCTCCTTGATGATTGATGTATGCCACAGTTGTGACATTGTCTGTTTGAAAACAAATGAACGATTCTCTCTTTAGAAGAGGCCAAGACTGAAGAGCTCTGAAAATTGCACGGAGTTCCAAAATATTGATCGGTAATCTCACCTCCTGAGATTCCCAAACCCCTTGTGCTGTCAGAGACCCCCACACAGCTCCCCAACCTGTAAGACTTGCATCTGTTGAAATTACAGTCCAGGTCGGAAGAACAAAAGAAGCCCCCTGAACTAAACAATGGTGATCTGTCCATCACGTCAGAGAGTGTCGTACAATCGGTTTTAAAGATATTAATTGAGATATCTTTGTGTAATCCCTGCACCACTGGTTCAGCATACAGAGCTGAAGAGGCCGCATGTGAAAATGAGCAAAGGGGATCGCGTCCGATGCCGCAGTCATAAGACCTAGAATTTCCATGCATAAGGCTACCGAATGGAAAGATTGTGACTGAAGGTTTCGACAAGCTGATATCAACTTTAGACGTCTCATGTCTATCAAAGATAGAGTCATGGACACTGAATCTATCTGAAAACCTAAAAAGGTTACCTGAGTCTGAGGAATCAATGAACTTTTTGGTAAATTGATCCTCCAACCATGATGTTGAAGAAACAACACAAGTCGATTCGTATGAGATTCTGCTAAATGTGAAGACTGAACAAGTACCAAGATATCGTCCAAATAAGGAATACCACAATACCCTGTCCTCTGATTACAGACAGAAGGGCACCGAGAACCTTCGTAAAAATTCTTGGAGTTGTAACTAGGCCAAACGGCAGAGCCACAAACTGGTAATGCTTGTCTAGGAAAGAGAATCTCAGAAACTGATAGTGATCTGGATGAATCGGAATATGCAGATATGCATCCTGTAAATCTATTGTAGACATATAATGCCCTTGCTGAACAAAAGGCAGGATAGTCCTTACAGTTACCATTTTGAATGTTGGTATCCTTACATAACGATTCAATATTTTTAGATCCAGAACTGGTCTAAAGGAATTTTCCTTCTTTGGTACAATGAAGAGATTTGAATAAAACCCCAGTCCCTGTTCCAGAACTGGAACTGGCAAAATTACTCCAGTCAACTCTAGATCTGAAACACATTTCAGAAATGCTTGAGCCTTCGCTGGGTTCACTGGGACACAGGAAAGAAAAAATCTCTTTGCAGGAGGCCTTATCTTGAAGCCAATTCTGTACCCTTCTGAAACAATGTTCTGAATCCAAAGATTGTGAACGGAATTGATCCAAATTTCTTTGAAAAAACGTAATCTGCCCCCTACCAGCTGAGCTGGAATGAGGGCCGCACCTTCATGTGGACTTAGGAGCTGGCTTTGATTTTCTAAAAGGCTTGGATTTATTCCAGACTGGAGATGGTTTCCAAACTGATACCGCTCCTGAGGATGAAGGATCAGGTTTTTGTTCCTTGTTGTGACGAAAGGAACGAAAACGATTATTACCCTGGAAAGAAAGGGAAAGCAGAGTAGACTTAGAAGACATATCAGCTGTTGTTCGTTCCTGGTAGAGCGCTTCTCTCTTTGTATGCAAATTATTATGACCCTGGGGAAGTCTCCCTATGGGTGATGGGGGAAACCAGACGTGGACTCCTTGCCCAGTGTGCTTAGAGGAATGTGGCTGCACCTCACTGACGAGGCCCATAGGAGTCCGAAACGATCGTCTGGGGTTGTCATGTTCCTTGTTCAGAGGAGAATTGCCTGGTATTTCGGGGCTGGACTGACCTTACTTGGCAGGATCAGACTGATATACTTCAGGAAAGTTTTCTTCTGTGAAAAGCACACTGGTCTAAAAGAGGCTGCTTCCGGGTGGTAAATCGCCATAGAACAAGCCACTGAGCTGTTGTTCGTTCCTGGTAGAGCGCTTCTCTCTTTGTATGCAAATTATTATGACCATGGGGAAGTCTCCCTATGGGTGATGGGGGAAACCAGACGTGGACTCCTTGCCCAGTGTGCTTAGAGGAATGTGGCTGCACCTCACTGACGAGGCCCATAGGAGGCCGAAACGATCGTCTGGGGTTGTCATGTTCCTTGTTCAGAGGAGAATTGCCTGGTATTTCGGGGCTGGACTGACCTTACTTGGCAGGATCAGACTGATATACTTCAGGAAAGTTTTCTTCTGTGAAAAGCACACTGGTCTAAAAGAGGCTGCTTCCGGGTGGTAAATCGCCATAGAACAAGCCACTGAGCTGTTGTTCGTTCCTGGTAGAGCGCTTCTCTCTTTGTATGCAAATTATTATGACCCTGGGGAAGTCTCCCTATGGGTGATGGGGGAAACCAGACGTGGACTCCTTGCCCAGTGTGCTTAGAGGAATGTGGCTGCACCTCACTGACGAGGCCCATAGGAGGCCGAAACGATCATCTGGGGTTGTCATGTTCCTTGTTCAGAGGAGAATTGCCTGGTATTTCGGGGCTGGACTGACCTTACTTGGCAGGATCAGACTGATATACTTCAGGAAAGTTTTCTTCTGTGAAAAGCACACTGGTCTAAAAGAGGCTGCTTCTGGGTGGTAAATCGCCATAGAACAAGCCACTGAGCTGTTGTTCGTTCCTGGTAGAGCGCTTCTCTCTTTGTATGCAAATTATTATGACCCTGGGGAAGTCTCCCTATGGGTGATGGGGGAAACCAGACGTGGACTCCTTGCCCAGTGTGCTTAGAGGAATGTGGCTGCACCTCACTGACGAGGCCCATAGGAGGCCGAAACGATCGTCTGGGGTTGTCATGTTCCTTGTTCAGAGGAGAATTGCCTGGTATTTCGGGGCTGGACTGACCTTACTTGGCAGGATCAGACTGATATACTTCAGGAAAGTTTTCTTCTGTGAAAAGCACACTGGTCTAAAAGAGGCTGCTTCCGGGTGGTAAATCGCCATAGAACAAGCCACTGAGCTGTTGTTCGTTCCTGGTAGAGCGCTTCTCTCTTTGTATGCAAATTATTATGACCCTGGGGAAGTCTCCCTATGGGTGATGGGGGAAACCAGACGTGGACTCCTTGCCCAGTGTGCTTAGAGGAATGTGGCTGCACCTCACTGATGAGGCCCATAGGAGGCCGAAACGATCGTCTGGGGTTGTCATGTTCCTTGTTCAGAGGAGAATTGCCTGGTATTTCGGGGCTGGACTGACCTTACTTGGCAGGATCAGACTGATATACTTCAGGAAAGTTTTCTTCTGTGAAAAGCACACTGGTCTAAAAGAGGCTGCTTCCGGGTGGTAAATCGCCATAGAACAAGCCACTGAGCTGTTGTTCGTTCCTGGTAGAGCGCTTCTCTCTTTGTATGCAAATTATTATGACCCTGGGGAAGTCTCCCTATGGGTGATGGGGGAAACCAGACGTGGACTCCTTGCCCAGTGTGCTTAGAGGAATGTGGCTGCACCTCACTGACAAGGCCCATAGGAGGCCGAAACGATCGTCTGGGGTTGTCATGTTCCTTGTTCAGAGGAGAATTGCCTGGTATTTCGGGGCTGGACTGACCTTACTTGGCAGGATCAGACTGATATACTTCAGGAAAGTTTTCTTCTGTGAAAAGCACACTGGTCTAAAAGAGGCTGCTTCCGGGTGGTAAATCGCCATAGAACAAGCCACTGAGCTGTTGTTCGTTCCTGGTAGAGCGCTTCTCTCTTTGTATGCAAATTATTATGACCCTGGGGAAGTCTCCCTATGGGTGATGGGGGAAACCAGACGTGGACTCCTTGCCCAGTGTGCTTAGAGGAATGTAGCTGCACCTCACTGACGAGGCCCATAGGAGGCCGAAACGATCGTCTGGGGTTGTCATGTTCCTTGTTCAGAGGAGAATTGCCTGGTATTTCGGGGCTGGACTGACCTTACTTGGCAGGATCAGACTGATATACTTCAGGAAAGTTTTCTTCTGTGAAAAGCACACTGGTCTAAAAGAGGCTGCTTCCGGGTGGTAAATCGCCATAGAACAAGCCACTGAGCTGTTGTTCGTTCCTGGTAGAGCGCTTCTCTCTTTGTATGCAAATTATTATGACCCTGGGGAAGTCTCCCTATGGGTGATGGGGGAAACCAGACGTGGACTCCTTGCCCAGTGTGCTTAGAGGAATGTGGCTGCACCTCACTGACGAGGCCCATAGGAGGCCGAAACGATCGTCTGGGGTTGTCATGTTCCTTGTTCAGAGGAGAATTGCCTGGTATTTCGGGGCTGGACTGACCTTACTTGGCAGGATCAGACTGATATACTTCAGGAAAGTTTTCTTCTGTGAAAAGCACACTGGTCTAAAAGAGGCTGCTTCCGGGTGGTAAATCGCCATAGAACAAGCCACTGAGCTGTTGTTCATTCCTGGTAGAGCGCTTCTCTCTTTGTATGCATATCAGCATTCCAAGTTTTAAGCCATAAAGCTCTTCTAGCTAAAATAGCTAGAGACATATACCTGACATCAACTCTAATGATATCAAAGATGGCATCACAAATAAAATTATTAGCATGTTGAAGAAGAATAAAAATGCTATGAGAATTATGATCTGTTACTTGCTGCGCTAAAGCTTCTAACCAAAAGATGAAGCTGCAGCAACATCCGCTAAAGATATAGCAGGTCTAAGAAGATTACCTGAACACAAGTAAGCTTTTCTTAGAAAGGATTCAATTTTCCTATCTAAAGGATCCTTAAGGAAGTACCATCTGCCGTAGGAATAGTAGTACGCTTAACAAGAGTAGAGACAGTTACCAAAAAAGAAACACTATGAAGTGAGCAAGGATAGTCTTACCGCTCTCAGTGACACCCACGATTCCTCTCCGGATCAATATTCTACCCACTGCCGAATGCAGAAGTTGGCGTGCAGCAATCTTTGGCGGCTCCCGGCGGCTCTTCACGGCTCACCTACTCCAGCTTTCAATTTCAAAGTGCCGACTGTTGCCGCTCAGCCTCTGCTCCCCTCACCAGTGTGCGGCGTCTGACGTCACCCGGCTTCCCCGGTCATGTGACTCCTCTCTGCCTCTGGTGTCTCCGTTCGGTCTGGGGGTTCCTCCTTGAGTTTGGGTGTCACTGGTCCTGGCGGTCCACTTTGGAGATCTTGTGGGATGACCCAGATACCACTGGGATTTGGTAACTGAAAAGTTTTACTGGAACCTGACCGGACGGCACTCTCCTATGCCGTATGACAGCAACACCAAAAGAAAACCGATGCAGGTATAAAACTTAAAATGTTTTTTATTTCTCCTTCTTTAAAACACAGCTTGTTGTTTAAAATCAAAGCACAGATCTGGTAGACATGTCTAACATGTTTCGGCTTTAGTAAGCCTTAATCATAGACTCTACTTGTCATATTCAATTGGTGACTTTTATTTCACTCCCTCTTCACTGATTGGTTATCTGTGCTAGACAGCCCCATCAACTTTAGGGATTTTGTCCCAAAAACTCTAATCTGTCAGATGGCACAGGATATAATTGCTTAAAACGTATAGAAGGAGTAAATGAATTACCCAAATTATTCCATTCCCTGGAAATTACTTCAGAAATAGCACTAGGGACAGGAAAAACTTCTGGAATAACTACAGGAGATTTAAAAACCTTATCTAAACGTTTAGATTTAGTATCAAGAGGACCAGAATCCTCAAATTCTAATGCAATTAGGACTTCTTTAAGTAAAGAACGAATAAATTCCATTTTAAATAAATATGAAGATTTATCAGCATCAACCTCTGAGACAGAATCCTCTGAACCAGAAGAACCATTATCAGAATCAGAATGATGATGTTCATTTAAAAATTCAGAAGCAATAAAAAATGAGACTTAAATAATGTGGAGACAATAGTGATGCCCATATTTTTTTAGCACCAAAAATGACGCCCACATTATTTGGCACCTAAATGCTTTTGGCGCCAAAAATGACGCCACATCCGGAACGCCGACACTTTTGGCGCAAAAGAACGTCAAAAATGATGCAACTTCCGGCGACACGTATGACGCCGGAAACAGAAAAAAAAAAATTTGCGCCAAAAAAGTCCGCGCCAAGAATGACGCAATAAAATGAAGCATTTTCAGCCCCCGCGAGCCTAACAGCCCACAGGGAAAAAGTCAAATTTTAAAGGTAAGAAAAAAATTGATTTATTCATATGCATTATCCCAAATATGAAACTGACTGTCTGAAATAAGGAATGTTGAACATCCTGAGTCAAGGTAAATAAATGTTTGAATACATATATTTAGAACTTTATAAAAAAGTGCCCAACCATAGCTTAGAGTGTCACAGAAAATAAGATTTACTTACCCCAGGACACTCATCTACATGTTGTAGAAAGCCAAACCAGTACTGAAACGAAAATCAGCAGAGGTAATGGTATATAAATAAGAGTATATCGTCGATCTGAAAAGGGAGGTAAGAGATGAATCTCTACGACCAATAACAGAGAACCTATGAAATAGACCCCGTAGAAGGAGATCATTGAATTCAAATAGGCAATACTCTCCTCACATCCCTCTGACATTCACTGCATGCTGAGAGGAAAACCGGGCTCCAACCTGCTGTGGAGCGCATATCAACGTAGAATCTAGCACAAACTTACTTCACCACCTCCATAGGAGGCAAAGTTTGTAAAACTGATTTGTGGGTGTGGTGAGGGGTGTATTTATAGGCATTTTGAGGTTTGGGAAACTTTGCCCCTCCTGGTAGGAATGTATATCCCATACGTCACTAGCTCATGGACTCTTGCTAATTACATGAAAGAAATAGGTTCCAACCCCTTACTTTCCCTGAGATAAATTACACCCAAAATGACCCAACACCCAGTACAAGCAATCAAGGGAATTCTAATAGTCATTTTTTTAGAGAGAGAGCTAAATTGGAGAGGGGACAATCCAAACTCCCCCCTTATAAATCAAAGAAAAAGAAGGGCATCCGAAAACGGGGAGGAAGAGGGAGTGGATCACAGAAACGTCAAAACAAAAAGAATATAGTAGAAGAAAATAGTAGTATTTTTAATTTGAGTAAAGTTGAACTTACAACCAAACAAAAGGAAGTACTGAATAGGGGATTGTCCTTTGCACCGACACAAAGAATTAACAAATTTAATGCGTTCATTGATGCACACAAATTTATAAGAAACCTGACAGTAAAGAAATGGTTTCTTCGCAATCCCTCTGAGAGATGTACTAATGTGAAAGTAGAAACAAGTAATGTATCATCATTCAAACACACTAACCTAAGAGATAAATCTCGCTTCTATCCTAAATACATAAAAGGTGGGTCAATTGAAACTTTTGAAAAATTGGTTACGCATGATATACAGAATTTAAACATAGATGGAAGTAAAATTAGAAGATCAAATCTGACTAAGGCTCAACTATCTGAGATTAAAGAACTAGAGGATAACAATTTGGTGGTGGTAAAACCAGCAGACAAAGGAGGAGGGATTGTCCTAATGGACAAAGATAAATATTTAGACATTTGTTACCAACTCCTAAATGATAAGGATATATATCGAATTTTAACAAAAGATCCAACTAGAAATTTTCTAAACGAGTTGACCAAACTTCTAACAGAAGCAAAGGAATTAGGTATCTTAAATGATAAAGAAGAGGGTTATTTGCTTCACAAAGATCCTAAGATTCCACTTTTGTATTGTTTACCGAAAATCCATAAAGATAATCTTAACCCGCCCGGAAGACCAATAGTTTCCGGTATCAACTCAATTACTGCCAATCTGTCAGAGTATATAGATCTATATCTCCAGGATTATGTAAAAGCCCTACCTAGTTATCTAAAAGACTCGACTGATGTACTTCGGATACTAGAAAACATCGAATGGGAGGAGGATTGTCTCCTCGCCACTTGTGATGTATCAGCATTATACACCTGTATCAAACATGAGCTAGGCATAGCAGCCACTAATTTTTGTTCTAGACAAAGATCCCAGTTTATTAATAGAACACAAGAACTTTATTACTAATAGTATTAGATTTATTTTATCACACAACTATTTTAACTTTAATGGTAATTATTATCTGCAAGAATGCGGCACGGCTATGGGGACCAGATTTGCCCCTAGTTACGCGAATCTTTTTATGGGTCTATGGGAGTTAATTTTTTTGGACTCTACTGACTTAGGGGCAAATCTGGTCTCCTTTAAGAGGTATATTGACAATATTTTAATTATATGGCGAGGTACTCAAGAAGAACTGGAATGGTTCTTCTCCAGAATGAACGTGAATGATAGGAATTTAAAGTTCACATACGAGATCAGTAATACCAGTATAAATTTCTTAGGTCTTAATATATATGTGGAAAATGGGAAATTAATAACAAAAACTTATTTCAAACCAGTAGATGCGAACAGCTACATTCATGCTGAAAGTTGCCATCTAGAAAGATGGAAAATGAATATTCCGAAAAGCCAATTTTTACGCATTAGAAAGAATTGTACAAGAGAGATAGATTTTATTGATCAATCAAATGTTTTAGTTAATACATTTCTACAAAAGGGTTATAACCCTGACCTAATAGAATCAACTAGATCGGAGGCCTTAAAAATAGATAGAGCCA
This sequence comes from Bombina bombina, assembly GCF_027579735.1. Taxonomy (NCBI): domain Eukaryota; kingdom Metazoa; phylum Chordata; class Amphibia; order Anura; family Bombinatoridae; genus Bombina; species Bombina bombina. Next base: position 292,205,318 of record NC_069501.1, read on the forward strand.
ATTTACTTATGAAGAAAGATATAATAAGGAATGAGGATAATAACACTAATATAACTAAGGATACTTGTGTTAATATGGAGGCCTTAAATATTCCATTTATCACTCAATTTAATGCTGACAATAAAAAACTAGAAGGTATTTTAAAAAGACATTGGCATGTCCTTAGGTCAGATGAGACTTTAGGACCTTATTTGCCAAATATTCTGAAAGTTGTGTATAGAAAATGTAGGAATCTTAAAACTAGATTGGCCCCAACTGATTTGAAAACCATAGGACAGTATAAAAATAGAAACCAAGATCTAAAGGGAAATAAAATTACAGGTTTTTTCTCTTGTTTGAGCTGTAAAGCATGCAAAAATTAAAAAAAAAGAATAAAACTTTTAAATCAAATGTTACTAATAAAGAATGTAAGATAAAGGATTTGTATAGATGCATAGACTCCAATGTTGTTTATCTATTAGAATGCTTATGTGGGGCCCAGTATATTGGAGAATCCACAAGGGCTGTAAAAGACAGGATTAGGGGACATATAAATTCCATTGAAAATATGGATTTAGAAAGAAATAGAGAATTGCCAGTCCCCAAACATTTTAAAAAGTGTAACAATGGGAATATAAAACATCTCTCTTACACTGTAATAGACAAGGTGAAACCAAACTGGAGGGGTTCTAATACACATAAAGAGATCCTTAAATTAGAAGCGAAATGGATTTTCGAATTAAAAACCCTTACACCACAAGGTTTAAATATAGATTTTGACTTAGGATGTTTTTTTATAATGGCATTTTCTAGTTTTTAGTATTAAGTTTTAGTAGTTCCCTCTGGGTCTATCTTTGTTATGAAATTATTCTTAATTAATATTTTTAACTATCATATATTTATTATTGAATCTTTTAGTTAGACCCTAACAGATAGCACAGTAGTTAGGGAGTCTGTTTTAGACACAATAGGTCAGAGGTTCGAATCGTGGACATTTCTGAGTACTTTTTTTGAGTATATATTTTCGTTTTTTTTAATTTTTTATATATTAAATATGCTAATTTTAAATATACCGCTCTGAGGAAAGGGTTCTTAAATCTAAATACTGAGACAGATTAAATCTAAAGACACAGGTATTCTGGTTGATATATTGATTATAAATATTTCAAATATTCTAAATACCCTAGTTGAAAGAAGTATAGCATAGTGGTTAGAGCTATATTTTGGGGACTCAAAGGTCCCGGGTTCGCCTCCCGTAGTGTTTGTAGTATTTTTCACTTTTTTACTTATCTTTCTGAAAGTATTTATTTTGCTAAAATAATCATCCACCCCTATATGGAAAGATGGGGTAGTAGCATGGTATATTGTTTTTGGATATCAAAGGTCATTGGTTTGATTCCCATCAGGCGTCATTCTTTTAAGATTAATTTTAAATAAAATAGATTCTTATAAAATAATTTTACATATTTATTGTACTTTAAGTATTTTGTATTAATGTATTATGCCAGTGTGAAGATGCCGGATTTTATTATATATATATATATATATATATATATATATATGTATTATACTTACTGTTCTTTTTTCTGTTTAATGTTTTTTTCTGTTTATTATTTTCTAAACAAATTACCTATGGTTTAATGTTATAATCATATGGATTTTTGTATTAGATGTTTTCACTCGATATTTTATATTGAGGTATATATGCATATTTGCACTCTGTTTAAAGATCAGGTTTAAAGATCAGGTGGAAGTTAAAAACTCTGTTTAAAAATCAGGTGGAAGTTAATTAATCAGATCAGGTGTCAGTTCTGTGTTTAAAAGGAAGCAAACTGTCATCTTTCATTAGAGCTTGAGAAAGAAACTTTGGTTTTGAAACGCGTTGCTCTTAAATTTCAGCTCCAGCACGGGAGCTTTTTATTTCTTCAGGCGAATAAACCCTCTTCTGGTGAGAACGGCAGTATTGGCCCTTTTAAGAAAAGGTCTTGGATGTTTAGTTTTGCTGGATCAATACTAAACCTGTAAAATAAACTGCACTGCATCACATGGGTTTTCAGCAGCAACTTTCATACTCATATAGCCTAGCGCCTTTGCTTTACTACTCGAACCCGCAAATTTTCCGTGGGTGGTCTAAGGCACGATCGGTGCTTGTGCTGATTGGAAGCCGGTTCCTGCTCTCTGACATGTGAGTACAGATATACGTTTTGGTATTGGTTCTGATAATACACTAAGAGGACTCTCTGTCTATAGGAATACAGCGTCACTTACCATCACTGCTAGGACGGCCCTTCACAACCAGCTGTTCCTTCGCTTAAATTCTGGTGGATTGACATACAAGACTTTTAAAAACAGACTGCAATTTGGAATACGGCTTTCATACGAATACTACAGATTTCTTTTGGGTGCAATGTAATAGCCGTGTCCTACAGAGCCATATAGACTTTGCTGCACTTGCATTTCTTGTTTTCTGTGTTTATTGTATTTGTGTATTATTTGTGATATTTTGTAATAGGTCGACCTATATTGTTTTGTGTAAGAAATTACAATTTTTTTATATTTCAGCTATTGTGTAACCGGCATCTCACTCTAGCTATTAACATTACATATCATTTTTTGATTTTTCATTGGTAACATTCACTCATTTTATATTATTTATATATATTTTTATATTATCTATATATATATATTTATAACTGTGGATCATTCCTATGTCCACTTTTGTGGTTAATCTTCTGCGCTTGTGAGATATAGGTTTTTTTCTAAGTTTTAATTTTAAATTCGTTTTTTATTGTTCTGATTTTACTATACTCTTTAGCTTTTTCTAAGCGCTCCCTAGTATTTTTATTTATCTGTTGGTTTCTATCATAGGTCTTTAGAGGGTGTCCTATTTTCTAGTTGGAGTTTGAGTTTTTATACTTATTGGCGCTGGTCACTATATTCTATAATTTTAGTACACATTTCAAGAACGCCTTTCTCTTTATCTGGTCTGCAGATAATCTTGATAAGTGGAACCTGCCCCTGGGAGGAAAGGTCTTGAATTCTAATTTGTAATCCTGGGATACTATGTCCACAGCCCAAGGATCTGGGACATCTTGTATCCATGCTTGAAAGAACTGAGAAAGTCTGCCTCCACTTGATCCGATCCTGGATCGGAGGCAAACCCTTCATTCCGATTTAGACTCAGCTGTGGGTGTCTTTGATTTCCCTTGTTCCAAGACTGATTGGGTTTCCAAGAAGACTTGGACTGTTCCTGCTTGGAAGAGGACAAAAAGGACTTTCCTCTGAAATTTCAAAGGAACGAAAATTACTCTGACGACCTTTAGGTCTATTTTTCTTGTCTTGTGGCAGAAAAGACCCTTTTCCACCAGTAATATCAGAAATTATTTCTGTCAGACCGGGTATAAACAAGGTCTTACCCTTGTAAGGAATCGCCAGAAGCTTGGATTTAGACGAGACATCGGCTGACCATGACTTCAGCCACAATGCTCTGCGCGCTAGCACAGCAAAGCCAAATATTTTGGTTCCCAATTTAATAACCTGCAGGGAAGCGTCAGTAATAAAGGAATTGGCTAGCTTAAGAGCCTTAATCCTGTCTTGGATCTCTTCTAGGGAAGTCTCTACTTGAAGAGAATCAGACAATGCGTCGAACCAATAGGCTGCCGCACTTGTCACAGTGGCAATACACACTGCAGGTTGCCATTTGAGACATTGATGAAAATATATTTTCTTCAAATAAGCCTCCAGCTTTTTGTCCATTGGATCCTTAAAGGAGCAGCTATCCTCAATAGGAATAGTAGTTCTCTTAGCCAGAGTAGAAATGGCCCCTTCTACTTTAGGAACCGTTTGCCATGACTCTTTATGGAGTCAGCAACAGGAAACCTCTTTTTAAAGGAGATGGGAGAAAGGTATACCCGGCCTCTCCCATTCCTGTGCTATAATCTCTGTGGCACGGTCTGGCACAGGAAAAACCTCCACAGAGCAAGGAACTTTAAAGTATTTATTAAGTTTACTACACTGCTTAGGGTTGACAATGACAGAGTGATCGGAGTCGTTCAAGCTAGCTAAAACCTCCTTCAAAAGTGCACGGAGGTGTTCAAGCTTAAATCTGAAGGATACAACTTCAGCATCAGATGAAGGAATTATACTGTCTAAATCTGAGATTTCACCCTCAGAGGCTACCAACGTATCTTCCTTATCAGACATATGAGAAAGGGCAACTTGGGTAGCCGAAACTGGATCAGAAACCTTACCATCTGAATTTCTAAATTTCCTCTTGCGTTTACCCTGTAGCATGGGAATGGCAGCTAATGCCGAAGACACCGCAGAGGATACCTGGGTAGCAATTTCTGCTTGCAAATAAACTCCTCCAGGAGATTGAGAGGAACCGCAGGGCACTGCATGTGAACCCATTAAGGCTTGGGGCATATGAGGAGAAGGCTGTGGCAATGCCTGAACAGCCTCATCCTGAGAGACATTTGGCTCAGAGACAAAAAGTTTATCTTTATTTTTTAATGTGCTCTATGCATGAGGAACATGGCCCCAACTTGGCTATCCAAACAAAGGATACACCTGTCAATAGGAGCAGGGTCCAGATCCATTGTGTAGTAATAAAGACTTTGATCAAAATAATTAAAAAATAAATCCAAAATAATTTTCTATTTGTATTTTTTTGTAATGTACTGTCTCTTTAAATAGGATTGCGGTAAAAAGCGGTAAAAAGCTGTAACAACCGCGTTCAACAGAAAAACAGAGTTAAGGCATAATGAGTCTTAGCATAATGTTTCAAAACTTCACCTCCTCCATGCACCAAGGCAAAGAGAATGACTGGGGTTTGTGGGAAGGGAAGTGATACTTAACAGTTTGACTGTGGTGCTTTACCTCCTCCTGCTGGCCAGGAGTGATATTCCCAACAGTAAATTATGACATTGTGGACTCCCCATATCTTAGGAAAGAAACAGATTATTAATATATAGGAGGATATATCATCATCAACTAGTCAAAAATAATAATTCACCTTGATAGTGACATGATTCATATAATGTGTTCATAAGTAGAATGACATCAAAAAAGTCTCATATATGATATAAAAAAATTATTTATATTTAGGAGGAGGAAAAGATCTAATAAGAACTAATAGGAATAAGTGGGTCTAAACCGGCTGTAGACCAAATATTAAGCATAATGATGCTATGTCCAACAAAAACACATGGATTAGAGAAACAAGATTTGGATGGAGGAATGGACCCTGAGTTAGAAGGTCCTTCCTCAGAGGCAACCTCCAAGGCGCCCAAGATGACGTCTTCACTAGGTCTGCACACCAGATCCTGCGAGGCCAGGCAGGAGCTATTAGGATTACAGATGCTCTTTCTTGTTTGATACGAGCAATAACTCGTGAAAGGATTGCAAACGGAGGAAACGTGTATGCTAGACCGAAAATCCCAAGGAACCACCAGAGCATCTATCAGAGTGGCCTGCGGATGGATCTTTTGACCTTGAACCGTACCTTGGAAGCTTGGCATTCTGCTGAGACACCATCAGATCCAATTCCGGCACCCCCCATTTGAGGGTTAACCTGGAGAACACCTCCGGATGAAGAGCCCACTCCACGGATAAAATGTCTGTCTGCTCAGGAAATCTGCTTCCCATTTGTCCACTCCAGGAATGTGGATGGCAGATAGACAACAATTGTGAGCTTTCCCCCCTGAATAATCCGTGCCACCTCCTTCATGGCTAAGTAACTCCGAGTTCCTCCCTGGTGGTTGATGTAAGCCACTGAGATGATGTTGTTCGACTGAAACCTGATAAACCGGGCTAAAGACAATTGAGACCAACATATCAGAGCATTGTAAATCGCTCTCAACTCCAAGATGTTTATAGGAGAGTAGACTCCTCCCGAGTCCATAGTCCCTGTGACTTTAACGAGTCCCAAACTGCTCCCCAGCCACTGCTCCCCAGCCTAGCAGGCTGGCATCCATGGTCACAATCACCCAGGAAGGTCACTGGAAGCATGTGGCCTGAGACAGATGGTCCTGAGAAAGCCACCACAGGAGAGAGTCTCTTGTCGACTGGTCTAGATCTATCCTAGAGAGATCCGAATGGTATCCATTCAATTGCCTGAGCATGCATAATTGCAGAGCTCTCAAATGGAATCGAGCAAAGGGAATGATGTCCATGGAAGCGACCATCAGACCAATTACCTTTATACATTTAGCCACTGATGGCTGAACAGTAGACTGAAGAGAGAGGCAAGAGGAGAGAATTTTGGATTTTTTGACCTCCGTCAGAAATATTTTCATAGATAGGGAATTATTATGGTCCCTAAGAAAACCACCCTTGCAGCTGGAACAAGGGAACGCTTTTCCAGATTCACTTTCCAATCGTGGGAACATAGAAAAGACAACAAGATCTCTGTATGAGAGTTTGCTTGTTGAAAAGATGGTGCCTGTACCAATATGTCATCCAGGTATGACGCCACTGCAATTCCCCGAGACCTGATCACTGCCAATAGAGCCCCCAGAACCTTTGAGAAAATTCTGGGAGCTGTGGCAAGTCCAAACAGAAGAGACAAAAACTGAAAGTGTTTGTCTAGAAAGGCGAATCTCAGGAATTTGTGATGATCCCTGTGGATGGGAACATGAAGATACTGATCCTTCAGGTCTATGGTCGTCATGAACTGACCCTATTGGACAAAAGGAAGAATGGAATGAATGGTTTCCATTTTGAAGGACAGTACCCTGAGAAACTTGTAGAGGCACTTTAGGGCTAAAAATTGGTTGAAAAGTTCCCTCTTTTTTGGGAACCACAAACAGATTTGAATAAAATCCTAGACCCTGTAGGAGGAAGGATCCTAAACGCAGTTAAAGAATGCCTCTCTTTTTACCTGGTCTGCAGATAATCTTGAGAGGAGAACTCTGCCCCTGGGAGGGAAATTTTTGAATTCTATTTTGTAACCCTGAGATACTATGTCTACAACCCAAGGATCTGGGACATCTTGTCTCCACCCTTGACCAAACAGGGAAAGTCCTCCCCCCCACTTGATATGATCCCTGACCGGGGGCCAACCCTTCATGCTGACTTAGACTCAGCTAAGGATTTCTTTGATTGCTTCCCCTTATTCCAAGACTGATTGGGCTTCCAAGAAGACTTGGACTGCTCCTGCTTGGAAGAGGGAGAGGAAGACTTTTGACGTTTGAGGTTATGAAAGGAACGAAAATTACTTCAACATCCTTTGAGTCTGTTCTTCTTGTCTTGCGACATCCGTAATATCAGAAATTATTTCTGCCAGACTAGGTCCGAACAAGGTTTTACCCTAGTAAGGAAGTGCCAGAAGCTTGGACTTAGAGGTAACATCAGGTGACCAAGAATTTAGCCACAATGCCTTACGGGCTAGGACAGAGAAGCCAGAAATCTTGGCTCCCAGTCTAATAAATTACATGTTAGCATCAGGAATAAAGTAATTGGCTCGTTTGAGAGCCTTAATCCTATCTTGTATTTCCTTCAACGGAGTCTCTACTAAAATTGATTCAGACAAGGCATTGCACCAATAAGATGCCACGCTTGCTACTCTGGCAATACAAACTGCAGGTTGTCATTGAAGACCTTGATGAACATGCATCTTCTTCAAATAAGCTTCCAGCTTTTTGTCCATGGGATCCTTAAAGGAGCAGCTATCCTCTATAGGGATCGTAGTTCTCTTAGCCAGAGTAGAAATAGCCCCTTCTATTTAAGGCACCCTGCACCAAGAATCTTCTTTTTAAATACAGGAGACAGGGAGAAAGGGATCCCTGGCTTCTCCCATTCCCGTGAAATAATCTCCGTCACACAGTCTGGAACTGGAAAAACTTTCACAGAGGAAGGAACATCATAGTATTTATTAAGTTTACTAGACTTCTTAGGGTTGACAACGACAGAAGTATCAGAGTCGTCCAAAGTAGCCAATACCTCCTTATTCAGTACACGAAGGTGTTCAAGCTTAAATCTGAAGTTTACTTCATCAGTATCAGATGAAGGAATAATACTGTCCGAATCTGAGATTTCACCCTCAGAGGCTACCAACGTATCCTCCTCATCAGACTTATGAGGGAGGGCAACCTGCGTAGCAGTAGGTGGAACAGAAACCTTACTATCTGAATGTCTAATTTTCCTCTTGTGTTTTCCAAGCATAGGAAAAGCAGATAATGCCGCAGATACCGCAGAAGATACATGTGCAGCAAAATCTGCAGGCAAATAAACTCCTCCAAGAGGCTGAGAGGAACTGCAGGGCACTGTATGTGATGCCATAGAGGCTTGGGAAGTTTGAGGAGAAAGCTGTGGCATTGCCTGAACAGCATCATCCTGAGAGACATTGGGCTCAGAGGGCAACAATTTATCTTTAAATTGAAGTGTTTTAGCTAAGCATGCAACACAGAATTGCATAGGCAAAACAATTTGTGCTTCTAGGCATAACAAGCATTTGTCAAAAGACACAGAGTCTTGGTCCATGTCCATAATATTAAATAAAAATGTCCCCAAATTGTAGACATTTTTTAAATACATTGTCACTAACAATTTTTAATACCACAGCCGCATAACGTTATGCAAAAATTCCTTACAATTATAAACCAATAAGGCCCCCTACACCTCAGACAGGCTGAGGTGCCTTACCGTAACACTTATACACAATTTGGCTGCCAGAAGTCTCTAAAACGATAATTTAGTGGATCGACACTGAAGAGACTGAAATTTAATGATGCCACTCTGCGAATATCAGACAGCAGAGAGAAGTCACATGACTGGCAAAGAGAGGAAACTACACAGCAAGTAAAAGGTACGCGTTTCCCTCTGCCTACAACACCAGAGCTTAATTTACACAAACGCAAGCAAAGAAAACCAACTGCCAAATTTCATAAATCCCTGTATAAAGCATAAGCCACAGACATACTAATAAAGTATTTCAACAAAATTAGCCCAAAGAGAAAAAAAACGTCCCAATAAAGGGAAGATTAACCCCTAGTCTCAACATTCATAATGTGCCTGCCCACTGCCAAAGAAAATCCTGTATAAATAATTTAAAAAATGTCCCCATCTACTGCATATGACATATTCTTCTGAAGTGCAAGTCTCCAAGACCTAGATGACAAAAGCACTTACCTGCAGTCTTGATATCCGACAGGAAGACAGCTCACAAGGCGTGAAAGGACACATACTCCTTACAGAGACCTGTAGAAAAAGAAAGAACAGAGTTACCAACTCTGGCTTTCTGTATCATGGGCAGCAATGTGTTAGGAAACAAAGCAAGGACTACCTCACAACTTCCCAACTGCTTAAAAGTCACTACTACTCTACTGAAGAGATTGACATGGACTCAGCTAAACCCAAATCCTTGCTTCCAGGGAAAAGTACCCGAAAAAGGAATTAATTTCTTCAGACACCAAACTTCACCTCCTCCATTGACAGAGGCAAAGAGAATGACTGGGGATTATGGGTAGGGGAGTGACACTTAACAGCTTTGCTGCAGTGCTCTTTGCCTCCTCCTGCTGGCTAGGAGTGATATTCCCACTGGTAATTGAATGACGTTGTGGACTCTCCATATCTTAGGAAAGAAATATAGTCATCAGGAATTATGACACAGAATGTATACAGGAGTAAGATATACTCAGTGTGTTACAGGAAGCACTGCAATCCTGAGTGGGTATTGAGTCCCCTGGGAATAAGAGTTCCTAATTCAAAGATCCATCAATCTTTTTGTAGGAGGATCTTTCCCCGATTCCCTCCTCTTCAAGGTTGTGGAATATGATCAATAATGATGAATCTGAGATCCTTAACTCTATGACCTCATGAAAATGGCGAGCAACAGGTTGATCAGATTTTCCTGTGGAGAGAGCTGCTCAGATGGATGAGCGATGTTTCGCCATTCGTGTTCTTGCCTCATCCATGGTCTTCCCCACATAGAACTTCCCACATGGACAGCTCAAAAGATAGACAATAAAAGGTGTAGTACATGTCACATAGAATTTGATCTTGTATTTTTTGGTGCAGTAAGGATGTTGGTAAACTGCTCCAGTCAGCATGCTGTTGCAGGTGACGCAACTAGGACACGTGAAACAGTCCTTTTTTTTTATAGCCACGTCTGAGTCTTTAGCAGGTACAATGTCAGTTTTGACTAGAAGATCTCTCAAGTTTTTACCTCTTTTATAGGCCACTCGAGGAATATCCCACTGTGTGAATGGTAAAGTGTTATCACTCTGTACCAGTCTCCATTCATCTCGTAGTGTTTTAATGATAAAATGTTTGTCAGGTGAGTAGGTAGTTACAAACATGAGATGTTTCCGTTTATCTGTGTTTATGCCGGCATCAGGGTCAGACGTTGATAGAGCCTTAGTTTTGCTTTCCATAGGGTTCTTTTTCTTGTATCCATGTTGCACAAATCTTTGTGTCATCTCCTCTAGCTGGGTATTCTGATTGTGTATGTCAGTGTTATTTTTTATTACCCGCTGGTATTGAGCTTTAGGTATATTTTGTATTAACGTGGGTTGATGGCAACTTTTTGCATTTAATATTGAGTTTCTGTCAGTGGTTTTTCGGAAAAGGGTTGTGCCCAACTTGTTCTGATTTTTAAAAATTCTGACATCCAAATAATCGATACTCTCCTTGTTTGCTGTGTGTAGGGATCTTACTGTTCCTGGTAGTGCATTGAGAGAGTCCACCCAATTATTCAGAGAGGTTTCATCATCTCTTCAAATGAGGAACAAGTCGTCGATATAGCGACAATAAAAGACAATTTGAGAACAATCTTTCACCTTGATGCCTTCTTCATATTCTGCCATGAAAAGATTCGCCAGCGATGGAGCCACATTGGACACATCGCTGTACCAGAGATTTGTAGGTAAAAGGCGTTTTCAAACCTAAAGAAGTTTTTCTTCAGACAGAACGTAAACAATTCAATCAGGATTTCTTCCATAGGGCCTATGTATGGTACTTTTCTCAGGCAGTTTGCTACAGAGGCAATACCCACTTCATGGGGAATGATGATGTACAGCCTTGATACATCAAGGGTGACAAGAAGATCTGATGTCCACAAGGCATGTCATTTCACTAATGAAGTGTGTTGAGTCCTGAATGAATGAATTCATCTGTTTTACCCAAGGCTGTAAGTAGAAATCTACAAATTGTGCCAGTGGTTGCAGCAGTGACCCTCTCTCCGATACTATCTGTCTTCTTGGTGGCGCACTTAAGCTCTTATGAATTTTTGGTAGGTTATAGGATTGGGATGATCAGGAAATCCTAAATCAGGAACTCATATTCTTGAGTAGATAGTAATCCCATGTCCTTCCAACCATTTAGACTAGTATCAATTTCACGCTTAAACATCAAAGTAGGATCACCTCTAAGTTTTAAATAGGTTTTGTCATCAGATAGTTGTTGAATAATCTCTTCTCTATATTGGCACAAATCCATCACGACGATTGATCTGCCTTTGTCCGCAGGTCGAATGATGATGGTGTCATCGTTCGTTAGTGTCATGAGGGCTTGTCTTTCATCTTTGGAGAGATTATCATTCCAAAATTTAAGTTTAGTGTCACATACTTGTTGTGTAAGAAATCTCGTCAAGGTAGATATTGAAGAATTAGTGGAATTAGGGTCAAAGGTCCCCTTAGGTTTAACTGGGCACACATCTTCATGTTCACTGCGGAAGAATTCTTTAAGACGCATGTTCCTATCAAAACATCTGATGTCAATATAGGTGTAGCCTATTTTGCTACTTTGTGGTTAATGCATCCCAGCTGGGATGTATTTGATACATTAACCTTTAATATCGTCTACATTGTGTGATAGCATACATTCTGGTTTAACCCCTTAACGATCAGCGTCATACCTGGTATGGCGCTGATCGTTATGCCCTTAAGAACCAGTCCTGGGCTTCTCTCTGCCGTGATATTGCTCAAAATAACGAGCTTGCGCTATTTCTGCATGCCTCACGAGTGGGGCACTGCAGAAATAGATTTGCAGAGTTGATGATGCAGAGAGGGCCACTCTGTATTGCACAGCGGTGGTGCCGATCATTGGTAGGGTAGCAGCAATAGCAGGGAGGCGGGTGGGCGGCCCATCGCCAGAGCTGTTCCGGAACCAGCATGATCTTTTCCGTTAATGCGCGGGAGTGCACGAGTGCCCTCTTCAGATCACAGTAAAGTGGGTGAGGGAAGGTGGGAATAAAGGGGGGGGGGGAAATAAAGGTTGGAAAAGGGATCTGGGTGGGTTGGTGGCTGGGAGGGAGGAGGAGGGAGATAAAGATAGACAGCTGCCAGTATCAAAGATGGCGGCAATTAGGTAGAGGGGGGAGGATTAGAGAGCTGTTTGGGGGTGGATCAGGGAGGTTGGGGGCTAAGGGGGGATCAAAAACTGCAGAATAATTTATAAAAAAATAAAATATATTTAAAAAAAAAAAAAAGCCTTTTATTTGACTTTCTGCCAGTACTAAAGATGGCGGTGACAATTGTGATATGGGGGAGGGCAGAGACCTGTTTGAGGGGGGTCAGGGAGGAATCAGCAGGTAGGATGAATCAGGTGGGAGGCTGATCTCTACACTTAAGCTAAAATTGACCCTACAAGCTACCTAATTAACACCTTCACTGCTGGGCATAATACAAGTGTTGTGCGCAGCGGCAATAAGCGACCTTCTAATTACCAAAAAGTAATGCCAAAGACAAATGTCTGCTATTTCTGAACAAAGGGGATCCCAGAGAAGCATTTACAACCATTTCTGCCATAATAGCATAAGCTGTTTATAAATAATTTCAGTGAGAAACCTAAAGTTTGTAAAAAGTTAGTAAAAAAGTTTTTTTATTTGATCGCATTTGGCGGTGAAATGGTGGCATGAAATATACCAAAATGGGCCTAGATCAATACTTTGGGTTGTCCACTAAAACAAAATATATACATGCCAAGGGATATTCAGGGATTCCTGACAGATATCAGTGTTTTGGTTTGGAAATAGTAAAGTGCTACTTGTACTTATTGTCCTATAACTTGCAAAAAAAAGCAAAGAACATGTAATCATTGGGTATTTCTAATCTCTGGACAAAATTAAGAAACTATTTAGCATGGGTGTTTTTTGGTGGTTGTAGATGTGTAACAGATTTTGGGGTTCAAAATTAGAAACAGTCGGCTAGATTACGAGTTTTTGTCGGTAAGGCTTGCAGTGCTAACGCTCAGTTTTGTCTCACCGCTCACTTAAGACAACGCTGGTATTACAGGTTTTTTTCAACCCGGCGTTAGCCTCTAAAAAAGTGAGCGGAGAGCAAAATTTAGCTCCACATCTCACCTCAATACCAGCGCTGCTTAAGTCAGCGGTAAGCTGGCTAAACGTGCTTGTGCACGATTTCCCCATAGGAAACAATGGGGCTGAGCTGGCTGAAAAAAAAACTAACACCTGCAAAAAAGTAGCGTTCAGCTCCTAACGCAGCCCCATTGTTTCCTATGGGAAAATACATTTTACGTCTACACCTAACACCCTAACATGAACCCTGAGTCTAAACACCCCTAATCTTACACTTATTAACCCCTAATCTGCCACCTCCGACATCGCTGACACCTGCTTTATATTATTAACCCCTAATCTACCGCTCCGGACACCGCCGCCACCTACATTATACTAATGAACCCGTAATCTGCTGCCCCCAACATCGCCGACAAATACATTATATTTATTAACCTCATAATCTGCCGCCCCCAACGTCGCCGTAACCTAACTACAATTATTAACCCCTAATCTGCCGCCCCCAACGTCGCTGACACAATAATAAATATATTAACCCCTAAACCTAAGTCTAATCCTAACCCTAACACCCCCTAAGTTAAATATAATTTTAAATAATCTTAATAAAATTACTACAATTAAATAAATTAATCATATTTAAAACTAAATACTTACCTATAAAATAAACCCTAAGCTAGCTACAATATAACTAATAGTTACATTGTAGCTATCTCAGGATTTATTTTTATTTTACAGGCAACTTTGTATTTAAGATTGAAAACAAAAGAGGGCGCCTCATAGCGTAGTATGGCCTTAACAATAAGGTGGACGTAGTGGTAATATGTGCTTACCAGAACTGATGGCACTGTACTGTGACCAGTGCTAACGAGCGGGCTGACACTTTCAGCGGCCAGTACACTGATCCCGAGTCTCCCACACAGGGTCGGATCTTCCAAGCAGTGTCTCAGATTGAGAAAGCAAACAGGCGATGTAGTGCTAGCAACAGCTAGTATATCCGTGCCCTGGAGTATTTCTCGGGATTGGATGCCAGAGAATACCGGTGTGAATAAAAACTGTCTGACAACTTCAATAATTTTAAAAAGTTAAAAGTCAACGCTTTATTTGTCAACACAACGCGTTTCTCGTTTCATCAGGTGAAAAAAAAGCGGATGTAATACATAGCAATCAATACATTTAAATACAGGTAAAAAGGAAGTTGTCAGACATGAAGGTAACCAATGGACATAGCTAACACAAATGCTCAGGTGCTTCAGATGAAAAACCCGCAATTGTTATAAAAATAGAAGTTAAAAGAAAAAACTTTATAACATAATTAATGTATATCAATCTTTATATTGTATATCAAACTAAAATAAACAGAAAATCTAAAATTTTTTATAAAAAATGTATTTTTTTATATATAAAAAAGAAGAACAATTGTTCTTGGAATAAATGAATGAATGCATACACTGTGTGTATCACAAAGCGTATTCATAATTTTTCTTTTTCTTTTAGAACATTGCAAATCAGTATTGTACTATTGTCTGTAATTGATAAGTTGTATCAAACGGATTCATTCAAAAATGGATATATCTAAATCTAAGATTTCTAAGTGTCCCTCCCGCAATATTATAATAAAAACAACAAGAATTTTTCGCTAATACCATACTTGACTAATCATGGTCCGTAGACCTCAGTATAAAAATGTGTGATAAAAGTTAAAATAATATTGGATGTGGTGTCATTCTTGAGAATGTAGTTTAAAAGGCACATACACTGCTTTTTTATAGATGGTATGATTTGAAATAGGCAAAAAGGTAATATATTCCATGTATCCATTTTTGCCTCTGGAGTAGCACTAACAAACAGGAGTGTTTTTTATTGATAATAATATTTGTAATGACTCTATCCTTAACGGTTGTAACAATAATGATTGTATTCAATCTGGTGTTGAATAAAAAAACAGAAATAGAACTAAAATGGATCTCATAGGATCCAATATCTCACACTGAGGTGAAATCTGAAAAGATCTCTTTCGTCTGTAGAGAAAGTGTATGTAAATTATTATATTTACTTCATAATCTAAATATGTAACTGAGAAAAGCATGCATAGAACCTAAACGCTGATATGTATTATTCAAGGAGTGTGTAAAAACTAAGCCTCGGTCTAAATAGGGATGTATGCAAAGTAGGGATATGTTATAAAACTCTTGCTGGCCAAACTCCTATATAGGCTATTTTATTGATGCATAATGTGAGTGCAATCTTACTTATGTTTTGATGAAACCTAAAAATATGTATACCTGAATGTGTATGAACAAAGAAATTGTTATATCTGACTATACATGAGGGGTGAGAATATAGTAACAAGGAAGATATAATTATTAACCCCTGCTATTCTATTCTTCTATATTGTAATCAAATTGATTTAGAATGCTGAGAACCCATGGAAAAATAATGTAAAAAGATCATTGTGAGTTAAGTTAAATTAGATTTAATTAAAGGCTGCTAAATCTAGATTCGCGTTTAAACCTATTGAATATAAAGTCCTCAATTTATAAATCCAAAATGTCTCGCGTTGCCTGAGTTTAGTTAATCTATTATAATCGGACGATTTTGGAATGTAATCTATGGGATAGAAACTATATATCTCTGGGTTTCCATTGTGTTTCTGAAGGCAATGATTGGGAACGCTATGTTTGATTTTAGTTTTTTTGCATTTCTTACAGTTGCGATAGTGTTCACCCCATCTAATCCTACATGTCCTAGTCGTGCGGCCTACATACTGTAGGCCACACCCACATTCTATTACATAGACCACATAGTTAGTCTCACAATTAAGGAAATAAAGTATTTCAAAATGTTCCCCTGTGGTTGTTGATTTAAAACATTTTAGGCCTGATTTAATGAATCTACACAAACCGCAGCCTGTTTTTCCACACTTGTACACACCTCTTAATCCAAATAATCCTTTAGTACTAGTGGTGTGCATGGTCTTTGAATGAATTGTATGTTTGACTCTTTTACTCTGTGTTAATTTATTACGTAAAGTTGGTGCTCTTTTATAAACTATATTTGGTTTACTTGGAAGAATGTTCTTGAGAATAGGGTCCCTTAAGATAACGTGCCAATGTTTACAAATTATGTCCTGAATATTATGATAGTTGTTATTGTATTGGGTGATGAATATGCTATCTCTATTATTTGTTGTTTAATCGTTTTTGGCTATTTCTTTCTTGGTTTGTAGAATAACTGTTCTATCTGATTTTCTTGTGCGGATGAGGGCCTGGTCTAATAGTTGTGTTGGATATCCCATCTCTAAAAATCTGTTATACAATATTTTGCTCTGTTCTTCAAAGGTTGCTAGATCTGTACAGTTTCTCCTGATCCTCCTAAACTGGCTATAAGGTATGTTGTGTATCCAACGTTTGTGGTGGTTACTGTGGTATTCCAGAAAGCTGTTTCTGTCAACATCTTTGAAAAAAGTTTTGGAAATGATAGTGTTATTTGGCCCAAACAATAATACCAAATCTAAATATTCAATACTTTCCGTTTGTATGTTAAATTTAATGCCCATGCTGTTTGAATTGAGGTGAGAAATAAAACCATTAGCTGATGTTCTGTCACCCTCCCAAATAAAAATCAAGTTGTCAATGTAACGGCCATAGAGGACCAGGTTCGCCCCAAAACCAGCTTGGTAAATATATTTTTCCTCATAATACCCCATGAAGAGGTTGGCAAAACTGGGTGCGAACCTGGTCCCCATGGCCGTACCCTTGACTTGCAAATAAAATGTATCTTGATAAATAAAATAATTATGTTGTAAGATAAACTGAATGCTCTCCAAAATAAAAGTGCGTTGTGTGATAGATAAATAAGGGTCTTGATCTAAATAGAATGAAACAGCTGATAAACCTAAATTGTGTGTAATGTTGGAATATAAAGAGCTAACATCACAGGTGATCCATAACAAATTTTTCTTTGTGATTTCTAAACTGCTCAGAAGTTGTAACAAGTGGGAACTGTCTCTGATGTATGATGGTAGAGATTTCACAAATTTTTGCAGATAGTGATCTATGTAACTGGATAGGTTGTATGTTAAATTATTAATACCGGGGGGGCGGAGCCAACTGCCGACTGGAATGGACGCTTTAATTTAGAGCTCCTGGACCAAGTCCTATTCCAAATAACTAAAAAGCTGTTTTTTCAGGGGAAAAAACAATCATCTACTGCTCTACCTTAACTTATGCTGTGTGTGAACACACTTCAGCCCATTAAGCAGACATCCAAGAGATATAAATCTAGTGCAGCGCTCCTACATGAAGCAGCTCCGATGCTCCCAAAATCACAACGCCATCTTAACTCTCACTTTGCAACGCAGCAAGGTAGATCATCTGACTATAGCTCTACAAAACGAATAACAGGTGTCAGTCTGATGGGAGAAAATCTGGACCTGCAACCAGACTACTCCTTACCTTACTTCTAGCCTCTTAACCCGTTGGACATATAAAATTTGGTACCGTGCAATCGGAGCTGCTGATCCCCCTAGTCTCCCCCCCCTTTCTGTTCTCCTTGCTGGTATCTGGGCCTCAGCATATTCGAAATTGCTTTAACGGAGACATGGAGCACATGGCTGAGAGGGAGTTAACGATTCTCCAACAATGGGACGATCATTTTACAGACCTCCGGCAGAGCCTGTTAGCGGTAATGGAACTAGCCAGATCTCTTCCACAAATCCCACAAATAGCCCTACAGCATGGAAGCTTGGAGGTTTCCCATCAGATCGCGGGTCCGCTGGCTCTGCAGAAGGATGAAGCTTCTAGTGACCGGAACACCTCAGAGCTCGCTGGTGAGTCCCCCCACGCTAAGCCCCTAGACACTTTCTTTGATAGTGGGGCAGACGACATACTATACACGGCAGACCTGCACTCTCCCCGCACTCACATAGCCTCCAGCTGGGTTGGAACAAGAATTCCCATAGGGGACTTAATTATACCTGCCGAACTTCTCAGATCCCATTATGAGCTTACGGGAGTCTCTTCTACCTTACTACTTGAACTCAGAAAGGTCCTGAGACAAACTCTGAGCCACATCTATGAACTCGATCGATCCAACTTAGCTGATCTAAAATCTGGTGTTGGCTAGATGCTCACATAACTCTATATATGCCTATATGTGTTGTACTGGACATTATCTACCCACAAGGTTAAATGATTATTTTCCCTCTCCATGTTATGTTACCAGCCCCAGGTGGGCAACAATACCGTTATGTTATACTATGTGTGTATGTTCCAGTTAACTGATAGTAATTCTGACAGTTTATGCTATAGTTATTTTTTTTTCATATGCTCTCTGAAAGGAGATATTTGAGTATTTCTGTTTTTTAAGTTCCTCTTGTGTTTTAGGGGCCTGATCTAGAAAGCTCTCTCAACACCACTAACGCTTTATTCCTACATTAACAACTAACTTGGCGACAGAGGAGTCCCTAGAACATTAGCTTACATAGAGAAAGCTGTAGCCGCTACTCCCAACTAGAATTTGAACATTAAAGTTGTTACTTGACTCTTTTAAAAATCCCTAGACACCCTTGGTTTCCTTGAGAGATAAGAATAGCCTAGACCCTTTACGTTCATGGTGACACAACGCTCTCCTGCATGGGCGCGGCCTGCGGCCGGGGCAGCGCTATGTGGGAAAAGCTTAAGAGAGATAACCTAGCTCATGGGCACCATACATGCACTCAGCCACTAAGGCTAGATCAATAACTCTATTTATTCATTAATAGCTGTTTTTCAAGTTTTAATTTTCCATCTATATCCTCTTACTATGCGCATCTCTACTTATTATCCCATGGCTATATATTTCTGATCATTAACTAGTATTACATCGTCCAAGGAGACCATTCCGTTCCGCTCAGAGACAGTTAACACATATCTTTCTTACTAATCCCTCATTTTTATATCCTCCTCACCCCAGATACCAGAAATCCTTCTTACCCTCTTTTTACTTTCTTAACTTAAGCGGCTCTCGCCCGCTGTATTCCTTTCTTCTCTTCTTTCCAAGCAAATCATAAATCTAGCTCCTTCCTATACCTTAATTCACTTTTAACAAATTAACCACACTCTGGCCTAGATTTAGAGTTTGGCGGTAGCCGTGAAAACCAGCGTTAGAGGCTCCTAACGCTGGTTTTAGGCTACCGCCGGTATTTGGAGTCACTGAAAAAAGGGTCTAACGCTCACTTTTCAGCCGCGACTTTTCCATACCGCAGATCCCTTACGTCAATTGCGTATCCTATCTTTTCAATGGGATCTTCCTAACGCCGGTATTTAGAGTCGTTTCTGAAGTGAGCGTTAGAGCTCTAACGACAAAACTCCAGCCGCAGAAAAAAAGCAGGAGTTAAGAGCTTTCTGGGCTAACGCCGGTTCATAAAGCTCTTAACTACTGTACCCTAAAGTACACTAACACCCATAAACTACCTATGTACCCCTAAACTGAGGTCCCCCCACATCGCTGCAACTCGATTACATTTTTTTAACCCCTAATCTGCCGACCGCCACCTACGTTATACTTATGTACCCCTAATCTGCTGCCCCTAACCCCGCCGACCCCTGTATTATATTTATTAACCCCTAACCTGCCCCCCACAACGTCGCCTCCACCTGCCTACACTTATTAACCCCTAATCTGCCGACCGCAAAGCGCCGCCACCTACATTATAGCTATGTACCCCTAATCTGCTGCCCCTAACACCGCCGACCCCTATATTATATTTATTAACCCCTAATCTGCCCCCCTCAACGTCGCCGACACCTGCCTACACTTATTAACCCCTAATCTGCCGAGCGGACCGCACCGCTATTATAATAAAGTTATTAACCCCTAATCCGCCTCACTAACCCTATCATAAATAGTATTAACCCCTAATCTGCCCTCCCTAACATCGCTGACACCTAACTTCAATTATTAACCCCTAATCTGACGACCGGAGCTCACCGCTACTATAATAAATGTATTAACCCCTAAAGCTAAGTCTAGCCCTAACACCCCCCTAACTTAAATATAATTTAAATCTAACGAAATTAATTAACTCTTATTAAATAAATTATTCATATTTAAAGCTAAATACTTACCTGTAAAATACATCCTAATATAGCTACAATATAAATTATAATTATATTGTAGCTATTTTAGGATTAATATTTATTTTACAGGCAACTTTGTAATTATTTTAACCAGGTACAATAGCTATTAAATAGTTAATAACTATTTAATAGTTACCTAGTTAAAATAATAACAAAATTACCTGTAAAATAAATCCTAACCTAAGTTATAATTAAACCTAACACTATACTATCATTAAATTAATTAAATAAAATACCTATAATTACCTACAATTAAACCTAACACTACACTATCAATAAATAAATTAAATACAATTACTACAAATAACTACAATTACATAAACTAACTAAAGTACAAAAAATAAAAAAGAACTAAGTTACAAAAAATAAAAAAATATTTACAAACATAAGAAAAATATTACAACAATTTTAAACTAATTACACCTACTCTAAGCCCCCTAATAAAATAACAAAGACCCCCAAAATAAAAAAATGCCCTACCCTATTCTAAATTAATAGAGTTAAAAGCTCTTTTACCTTACCAGCCCTGAACAGGGCCCTTTGCGGGGCATGCCCCAAGAAAATCAGCTCTTTTGCCTGTAAAAAAAAACATACAATACCCCCCCCAACATTACAACCCACCACCCACATACCCCTAATCTAACCCAAACCCCCCTTAAATAAACCTAACACTAAGCCCCTGAAGATCTTCCTACCTTGTCTTCACCTCAACAGTTATCACCGATCCGTCCTGGCATCCGGTGCTGAAGAGGTCCAGAAGAGGCTCCAAAGTCTTCCTCCTATCCGGCAAGAAGAGGACATCCGGACCGGCAAACATCTTCATCCAAGCGGCATCTTCGATCTTCTTCCATCCGGTGCGGAGCGGGTCCATGTTGAAGCAGCCGACGCGGATCCATCCTCTTCTTCCGGCGTCTCCCGACGAATGACGGTTCCTTTAAGGGACGTCATCCAAGATGGCGTCCCTCGAATTCCGATTGGCTGATAGGATTCTATCAGCCAATCGGAATTAAGGTAGGAATATTCTGATTGGCTGATGGAATCAGCCAATCAGAATCAAGTTCAATCCGATTGGCTGATCCAATCAGCCAATCAGATTGAGCTCGCATTCTATTGGCTGTTCCAATTTATATTGTAGCTATATTAGGATGTATTTTACAGGTAAGTATTTAGCTTTAAATAGGAATAATTTATTTAATAAGAGTTAATTAATTTTGTTAGATTTAAATTATATTTAAGTTAGGGGGGTGTTAGTGTTAGCGTTAGACTTAGCTTTAGGGGTTAATACATTTATTATAGTAGCGGTGAGCTCCGGTCGTCAGATTAGGGGTTAATAATTGAAGTTAGGTGTCGGTGATGTTAGGGAGGGCAGATTAGGGGTTAATACTATTTATGATAGGGTTAGTGAGGCGGATTAGGGGTTAATAACTTTATTATAGTAGCGCTCAGGTCCGCTCGGCAGATTAGGGGTTAATAAGTGTAGGCAGGTGTCGGCGACGTTGAGGGGGGCAGATTAGGGGTTAATAAATATAATATAGGGGTCGGCGGTGTTAGGGGCAGCAGATTAGGGGTACATAGGGATAATGTAAGTTGCGGCGGCTTACGGAGCGGAAGATTAGGGGTTAATAATATAATGCAGGGGTCAGCGATAGCGGGGGCGGCAGATTAGGGGTTAATAAGTGTAAGGGTAGGGGTGTTTAGACTCGGGGTACATGTTAGAGTGTTAGGTGCAGACGTAGGAAGTGTTTCCCCATAGGAAACAATGGGGCTGCGTTAGGAGCTGAACGCTGCTTTTTTGCAGGTGTTAGGTTTTTTTTCAGCTCAAACAGCCCCATTGTTTCCTATGGGAGAATCGTGCACGAGCATGTTTTTGAGGCTGGCCGCGTCCGTAAGCAACTCTGGTATCGAGAGTTGCATTTGCGGTAAAAATGCTCTACGCTCCTTTTTTGGAGCCTAACGCAGCATTTTTTGGACTCTCGATACCAGAGTTAAATTTATGGTGCGGCCAGAAAAAAGCCTGCGTAGCGTTAACAACCCATCTACCGCCAAACTCCAAATCTAGGCCTATGATTGGTATAGGGACTCAGGGACCACTCTCATCACTAATAAAATAAAATGGAGGCATCATGATAGTATGTCCAGACACTGATACTAATTATATACTAGTTGCTAACTCTAACTTTATATTGATCAAGTAATACAAAAAGAGCTTTAGATCTTATATTATAACACATACTGGATACTACTCCCTTATTGATAAGCCTGAGATGTGATATATTTGAAGCTCTCTTGAATAGACCTAGTCTGTGGTATCCCAGGGCTTTAGATGCAACTGTAGTGAGGGTAATGTTGATACTTTAAAGTTCAGACAATGTCTTATTTCATTTTTATATACGTGAAATGTTTGTTTATCCTTACCATTGTCAACTGGTGCCTGGACACGTACCCTTGTTATGTAAAAATCACTTATTGCCTCAATAAAAATTTTATATAAAAAAATATATATATATTAATACCGGCAATGATAGGCCGTCCTGGTGGATTAGATTTGTCTTTATGAATTTTTGGTAAATGGTAATAGTGTGCTATTGTTGGGTTTGTCACCTTGAGAAATTCTCTTTCCTGTTTGTTCAAAATACCTAAACTGATTCCTTTTTCAATGAGTGTGGTATAGGCCTGTATATATATGGGAGTTGGGTCTTTCGGTAAGGTTTATAATAATCTTTATCATCCAATATTCTATTGGCTTCTTTTAAATAATCTTCAATGTTTTGTATAATAATTCCACCGCCCTTATCGGCATCTCGAATAATTATATTTGGATTTCTTTGTAGACTCACCATGGCTTTATAATGGTTATTGTATATGTATTTATTTTTACGTGTTTTCTTTTTAAACATTTGTTCCAGATCTTCCAATATCATATTCCTATATAATTCTATATATTCATTAGATATATTTGTTGGATTAAAATTTGATTTATTTTTTTACAGGTGCATGTATCACTCCATTGAACAGCTGGTCCGTGAAATTATCAATGTTTGATACAACGCATGGAGTATTGCTATTGGAAGGCATAGAATTTGTTAATATTAATTGAGTTTCTGTAATCTCTAAACTGTATTTTTGTAATGAAAGCTTCTTAGTGAAACTGTTAACATCTACAAAGATGTCGAACATCTTGGGGGCATTTGGTGGACAGTAGGATAGTCCTTGTTTTAGGACTCTCTTTTCATTGATCGATAATGTATGAGAAGAAAGATTAAAGATTCCCCAATCTAATTGGGATAATTTTTCTTTTTTGGCGGTAAGTGCTCTGCCTCTAGACCCTCGCTTTCTGGCATATGCGGTCTTTTCCCTATTTTTGTTTGTTGTCCTTCTATTCTTCCTAACTGGCCCAAACCTAAAAAAGGAGATCCATTACTAGTGCTGGGTGTTTCCTGGTCCAGTGTTCTAATTGGTGAGTGGCCAATGAGTGGACTTAATCTATTATGATGTTCAAAATTTACCTGATTTGGCCTGGGTAGTTGTGGAATGTCCCTACCATAATCTTTCTGTTGATTATATTGATTCTCACCTCGGAAACCGGAGTCAGAAAAATAATTTGATTGAAAATTGCTGTTTGTAAAATTTGGACCATGTGATGGTGTGTCATAATATTGGGACTGGTGTATTCTTAAATTGTTTTCAGAATCATATCCCGTATTGGAGTTATGAGATCTCCAAGGATTGTCATTGTGTGATGGTCTATGTTGATTTTTGTTATGGAAGTTTCTTTGTGTAGTCTGATATGACTTAGATGGATAATGACTGTTTGAGTGGAGTTGCTGGAAGGGATGTGCTCTAGAGTAGCCATGCCCATTTTGTCTGTTTTGACCAGTCCTCCAATATTGTCCCTGATTATGTGTATGAGTACTCTTTTGGTTGACATAGTGCTTATCATTATCCTTCCATGTATTTCCTTGATTGTAATCATCCCTGTCATTCTTATTAGCATGTTGGTATGTAGATACTGGTATGTGTGTCTTATTTTTATGTTTATTATTCCTACCGTGATGTACTGTTTTCCATTCATCATGTGTCATTTGTGAGGTATTTGGCACTTCAGTTGTATTAGTACTATTCCGATTAAAAGTATAAATATTATTGCTAATGTAATCCTCATGATCCCTCTGTAATTTTTTATTTTTAGTATTGACAAGATTTTCTTGAAATCTGTCTGTTCTCTCATTGATGTCTTTGATTATTTTGCTATAATCTGGGTTTTGTTGGTAAACCTTAAGATCTGATTGAATCTTCTCTATGTTCTCACTGCTTTTACTGTATAGTTTCCGTCTGTGATCTATCAGAATCTTGATTAGATTAAATGAACAATCACTTAGGACATCGTACCATTTCTTTAAAAGATCAGAATCATCTTTAAATGAGCAGTGTTTGAGTATCCTCAGGCCCCTGGGAATGTATTTAATCTCCAAATATTTTTTCTAAAGCTGTAAGATCCCACCAATGTCTGTGTTCCTTGTTAATTTCCTCCGCTAGAAGGTAAAATAGGTCCCTCATTGGTTTGATATCATGGGTATCAGAAATAATTTCTGTAAGAGATGTGTCTCTGTAAAGATTAAAACCTAATATCTTAGAATTTCTTTCTTCTTTTAACTGCATAATTGCTTGTATAAAAGGATCAACAGATCGTGAAAAAAAAAAGATTAAAATTTATATAATAAAAATCTAAGAAATCTGAATGATCTAAAAAGTGTGGAATGAATGTGTGTGTATATTTGTGAGACTATGGATGACGTGTTAATATAATATCCTATAACAGTGAACCTATAATCTAAAACATATACGTGTCTGCAAAGCGAAGGAAAAAAGCTACATGTAACCTAGTGAAAAAAGTGTTAGGTGTTAGATACCTATCTGAAATAGGATGTTTGTGCAAAGCCACTTGTTTAGATTGAAACTGCCCTAAATATAAAGTGTCAGAAATAATATTAATAAAAATAAATATTTTTTCATAAAACCGTGTTTTAGAACTGTGCTTGCCCTAATTGCATGTCTAACAAACAGTGATATGCATATAACTGGATATTCGAAACCAAATGTTATATTCTTATAGTGGTTAAGTAGGAAAATATCAACAATAAAAGTCATGCAAAAAAGAAGAATATATAAAAAATATCTTTGAAGAGCAGCTACCTCTCAACAGCACCAAAAACCGGCAAACCGGAGATCTGATAGAGGAGCGCTCTCAAATAAAAAATATGTAAAATATATATACACGGTAAAATAACAATGGAAGGGGCGTGTCTAAGCTGAGGACGGGTATGGACGCATTTTTAGGAGCTCCGAGTGACACACATGATATTTGTTATAAATCTCAGTTAAGCGGCATCATCAACACTACAGAAGCCTGAAAACAATGCACCCACAACTACTGTCCACACCCAAGCTAAGCCTGCCGCATGAATGACCTCGGAGACCCGTTTAAAACTGAATATTTATGAGAGGGCCTAACTTCCTGACCCCGCTAACTATCTTAGCCCTTCAATTATACCCGGCGCACTACCGATACTTCAGATACACAAAAACATGGAGGACTTTAATGTTATTATTAGCAAGGTATTCTGTGACTTGGAGCAGAAAATGATCAAGCAATTTGATAGCCTAACAGCTATACTGAAAGAGCCATATGTGGATTCAGCCATCTTGGAATCGGAGACCTCCACTAATGCCCATTCAGATCTGATGGCAAGAGAGAATCAGCTCTCCTTCACAGCCACAATCTTGAGTCCCGTTTTCTTTCCTCCGGCTCCCGCTGTGAGATATACGACCGGCACCCTGTGGTGGGCTGGTGGAAACGAGCGCAGAGCGAGCAAAAGCATTGGTTATACTAAGGCATGTGATAGCCTTCCTCTGGACCCCTTTGCCGCAACAGAGCGAGAGCACTCCCTGTTCTGTCCTCCCGGTTCCGGCAAACAAGCATCTTATCACGGCCACTCCGGGCCCACCTGGCACTTGGAAGGAGATCTGTTCAAGTATTGGGGACTACAGATAGAGCCTCACATTTACGGACGTGAGACTAAATCACATGAGGCCATATCCGGACTTAGAATGCAGTGTTGCAGAACATGCCTCAGCTTCTTGGCCTGGGCACACAGTCTCTCAGCACACAGTCACCGTTCCTTGTGTAGGTCTATGCTGGTGGGAATACCGCCATTTAGAATTGGTATCGGCTGAAGATGGTAACTATAAGGCCAGAGACAGGTCTCATCTGAATAGACTAATCTTGGTCTAGGATGTTTTCTCAATTCGGCACGTTTAAAAGACTGTAGATCTACTTTACTTCATAATAATACTCACTTGCATGGGCTGCAGCTATATGAAGACGCTTAGTCTGATAATGTATATGTCTCTGTGACCCCTAGCTGAGTGTACTTAATATAGTTTATAGTTTTATTATAGCCATGGCTCATTGTTGGAGAAATTCCATTATCACTTCCTTACCTATGTAATATTGTTGACATTACCTTAACTTTGTGAAATATTTTTGCATCCCACTCCTTGTTGCAAGAGTATATGTTGTTGGTTGTTTTTTCTTCTGAAGTGGGGGAAATGCTTATTTAAGTTTAGCTCATCTCCACTGTTATTTATCTCCCTCCTACAAACTCAGAGTTACTCATTCTCCCTGTAGATGGTTTCCTGTACTAGTTAGTTTTTAACAATACAGACTTGCTTGATGTATATTATGCCCCACTCACAATCACCAAAGTCTCAATGCAGGCTATTTGCTAGCTGTGATCCCTGTCTTGTCCTGTTAGGGTGATTCACTCACTGTGCAGGCTATTTTAGTAACACTTTTTAATAGTTTACCTTGCTCTTTAGCCTTATTCTAGGGAGACATCTAGGACTGTTTGTGAGGTCAAGGATCAATGTTTGCATTATACTGATGATAACTGGGTTGCCTTAATGTTTCATATACCACGTAAAGGGACTGACTTACCATAGAGGCCATCAGAGTACCCACTTTAAAAAAAATAAAAAAAATAGTCCTAGTTGTATAGACACATACTGAATACACATCAAACCCTAGCTTATATATCTTTCTAATCTCATTAAGAATGTAGAGACACATGCCTCACATACATAGTAACCCCTAGGTCCTAGCGAGCAAGTCGGTTAGAGTTTATAACTTATGTATTTAAAGTATCTATTACAGGGTATATTACAACTTGTTAGAGTGTTTTTCACCCCCCTAATTACACTTATTAGCAGCACTTCACATAACACATACTCATAAGGTATTCTGATGATTAGCATTTTAACCTGAACAAGCCTGATATTACAAATATTACATCCCAGGTTATAGTTGATCTGAGATGTATTTATCTATGCACGTTCCACCCCACCTGTTTATAAGACCACTTTTCATTATCAGCTTACAATCTGAACCTCAAACCTCATCTGTAGACTTTTAAGGTTTCTCTCCCCAGATTACAGGAGTATATACTCTCTCAACCTATTTAATCCATATACCCTTTTAATATCATTATACCCCCCTAGACACGCCTCCATCCCCTCCCCTTATTATTAGAGCGGCTCTTGCCCTCAAAGTGTTCCATTCCATTTTATTATCTATCTACAGTATTCCCCTATTAAAAAATGAGATTTCTTATGCTTAGGTCCATTTACATATTCCTAAACGAAGCTGGGAACATTGAACAGGCAGATGTTTCAGATATCTTCAATTTAAGACTATCTTGCCTCCTTATTTTTTTCTTTTTTATTTTTACACCCCAGAACACTACTATAGCCTGTCATTATTGATAATCTCAATAAAAACTTATTAAAAAAAAAAAATAACAATGGAAAAAACACAAAATGTAATGTGGTCAGCGATTAATGTAACATATGCACTATATAGATAATAATAAAGTTTTTATGTTGAACAAACTTGTTTGTTAATTGTCCAATATTAGGTAGTCCCACAATTGTTGGTGTGTCAGGAATCTTCAACCTGTAATGTCTAAATGGAATCGGCAGCTCCTCTTGACCCGGTGCAAGGATAATCTACAAGATTGAAAACAAAAGAGGGCGCCTCATAGCGTAGTATGGCCTTAACAATAAGGTGGACGTAGTGGTAATATGTGTTTACCAGAACTGATGGCACTGTACTGTGACCCGTGCTAACGAGCGGGCTGACACTTTCAGCGGCCAGTACACTGATCCCGAGTCTCCCACACAGGGTTGGATCTTCCAAGCAGTGTCTCAGATTGAGAAAGCAAACAGGCGATGTAACATAGTAGATAAGGTTGAAAAAAGACTGAAGTCCATCGAGTTCAACCTATACAAATCTAAAATACTTACAAAAAGCTCCAGTTAAGCTTAAATAACACCATTAAAATGTGACCCATTTAATACTAGCAATCATATCAATTAATTTTGTTTATATACAGAAATTTATCCAGACTATTTTTAAATGTATCTATGGTATTGGTATTCACTACCTCCTTTGGTAATGAGTTCCACAATTTTATTGCTCTTACAGTGAAAAAACGTTTCCGTTGCAGATTAAATCTCCTTTCCTCCAACCTTAAATTATGACCTCTTGTCAGAAACAATTTTCTTGGAATAAACAGAGCTTCTGCCATCTCAGTATATGGGCCTTGAATATATTTATATAAAGTAATCATGTCACCTCTCAAGCTCCTTTTTTCTAAAGAAAACAGACCCAATTTGGCTAGCCTCTCCTCATAGGTTAATTTCTCCAATCCCCTTATTAGCTTTGTGGCCCTTCTCTGAACTTTTTCTAGTTCTGCAATATCTTTTTTAGCACCCCAGAACTGCACTCCAAACTCAAGGTGAGGTCTTACCAGGGCTTTATATAATGACAGAATTATGCTTTCCTCCCTTGAATCAATGCCTCTTTTAATACATGCTAGTATCTTATTAGCCTTTGAAGCCGCTGCCCTGCATTGTGCACCCATCTTTAGCTTGTTATCTATTACTACTCCCAAATCCCTTTCCTCCTGTGTTTGGCTAAGTCTTGTCCCATTTAAAAAATATTACTTATTTTTACTTCCAAAATGTAGAACCTTGCATTTTTCCGTATTAAATCTCATTTTCCATTCACTTGCCCATAGTTCTAATTTTAGCAAATCTCTTTGTAAAGAGAGTTCGTCCTGCTCTGACCTAATGACCTTACTTAACTTAGTATCATCTGCAAAAATAGAGATGTCGCTATTTAATCCTTGCTCCAAGTCATTTATAAAAATATTAAAAAGAACAGGGCCCAGTACTGATCCCTGGGGGACGCCACTGATTACCTTTGTCCAATCTGAGTATGATCCATTTACTACTACTCGTTGCTCCCTATCTTTTATCCAGTTATTTATCTATGAGCTAACATTTTCAGCTATTCCCAGTCCCTTAATTTTGTGCATTAATCTCTCATGTGGCACTGTATCAAATGCCTTTGCAAAATCTAAGTATATCACATCAACTGATTCCCCTTTATCTATATTTTTACTTACTTCCTCGTAGAATCTAATTAGATTAGTTTGACATGATCTATTTCTCCTAAAGCCATGCTGATTAGAACTCATAATCTTGTTTACACGAATATGCTCATCAATATAATCCCTTATAATCCCTTGATATAGTGCTAGCAACAGCAAGTATATCCGTGCCCAGGAGTATTTCTCGGGATTGGACGCCAGAGAATGCCGGTGTGAATAAAAACTGTCTGACAACTTCAATAATTTTAAAAAGTTAAAAGTCAACGCTTTATTTGTCAACACAACGCGTTTCTCGACCACAGACTGGTCGTTTCATCAGGTGAAAAAAAGCGGATGTAATACTTAGCAATCAATACATTTAAATACAGGTAAAAAGGAAGTTGTCAGAAATGAAGGTAACCAATGGACATAGCTAACACAAATGCTCAGGTGCTTCAGATGAAAAACCCGCAATTGTTATAAAAATAGAAGTTAAAAGAAAAAACTTTATAACATAATTAATGTATATCCATCTTTATATTGTATATCAAACTAAAATAAACAGAAAATCTAGAAAAATTATAAAAAAATTATTTTTTTATATATAAAAAAGAAGAACAATTGTTCTTGGAATAAATGAATGAATGCATACACTGTTTGTGTGTATCACAAAGCGTATTCATACTTTTTCTTTTAGAACATTGCAAATCAGTATTGTACTATTGTCTGTAATTGATAAGTTGTATCAAACGGATTAATTCAAAAACGGATATATCTAAATCTAAGATTTCTATTTGTCCCTCCCGCAATATTATAATAAAAACAACAATAATTTTTCGCTAATACCATACTTGACTAATCGTTGTCCGTAGACCTCGGTATAAAAATGTGTAGTAAAAGTTTAAATAATATTGGATGTGGTGTCATTCTTGAGAATGTAGTTTAAAAGGCACATACACTGCTCCTTTAAAGATGGTACGATTTGAAATAGGCAAAAAGGTAATATATTCCATGTATCCATTTTTGCCTCTGGAGTAGCACTAACAAACAGGAGTGTTTTTTATCGATAATAATATTTGTAATGACTCTATCCTTAACGGTTGTAACAATAATGATTGTATTCAATCTGGTGTTGAATAAAAAAACAGAAATAGAACTAAAATGGATCTCATAGGATCCAATATCTCACACTGAGGTGAAATCTGAAAAGATCTCTTTCGTCTGTAGAGAAAGTGTATGTAAATTATTATATTTACTTCATAATCTAAATATGTAACTGAGAAAAGCATGCATAGAACCTAAATGCTGATATGTATTATTCAAGGAGTGTGTAAAAACGAAGCCTCGGTCTAAATAGGGATGTATGCAAAGTAGGGATATGTTATAAAACTCTCGCTGGCCAAATTCCTATATAGGCTATTTTATTGATGCATAATGTGAGTGCAATCTTACTTATGTTTTGATGAAACCTAAAACTATGTATACCTGAATGTGTGTGAACAAAGAAATTGTTATATCTGACTATACATGAGGGGTGAGAATATAGTAACAAGGAAGATATAATTATTAACCCCTGCTATTCTATTCTTCTATATTGTAATCAAATTGATTTAGAATGCTGAGAACCCATGGAAAAATAATGTAAAAAGATCATTGTGAGTTAAGTTAAATTAGATTTAATTAAAGGCTGTTAAATCTAGATTCGCGTTTAAACCTATTGGATATAAAGTCCTCAATTTATAAATCCAAAATGTCTCACGTTGCCTGAGTTTAGTTAATCTATTATAATCGGACGATTTTGGAATGTAATCTATGGAATAGACTCTATATATCTCTGGGTTTCCATTGTGTTTCTGAAGGCAATGATTGGGAACGCTATGTTTGATTTTAGTTTTTTTGCAGTTCTTACAGTTGCGATAGTGTTCACCCCATCTAATCCTACATGTCCTAGTCGTGCGGCCTACATACTGTAGGCCACACCTACATTCTATTACATAGACCAACTTTGTATTTATTTTAACTAGGTAGAATAGTTATTAAATAGTTATTAACTATTTAATAACTACCTAGCTAAAAAATTACAAATGTACCTGTAAAATAAACCCTAACCTAAGTTACAATTACACCTAACACTACACTCTAATTAAATTAATTCCCTAAACTAACTACAATTAATTACAATTAAATTAAATAAACTAAAGTACGAAAAACAACAAACACTAAATTACAGAAAATAAAAAAATAATTACAATTTTTTTAAACTAATTACACCTACTCTAATCCCCCTAATAAAAAAAATAAATACCCCCAAAATAATAAAATTCCCTACCCTATGGGTCTTTTGCGGGGCATTGCCCCAAAGTAATCAGATCTTTAACCTGTAAAAAAAAGACAATACCCCCCCAACATTAAAACCCACCACCCACACACCCAACCCTACTCTAAAACCTAGCCAATCCCCCCTTAATAAAACCTAACACTAACCCCCTGAAGATCACCGTACCTTGAGACGTCTTCACCCAACTGGGCACAAGTGGTCCTCCAGAGGGGCCGAAGTCTTCATCCGATCCGTGCAGAAGAGGACATCCAGAAGTCTTCATCCAGATGGCATCTTCTATCTTCATCCATCTGGAGCGGGTCCATCTTCAATCCAGCCGACGCGGAGCATCCTTTTCAAACGAAGTCTAACTGAAGAATGAAGGTTACTTTAAATGACGTCATCCAAGATGGCATCCCTTCAATTCCGATTGGCTGATAGGATTCTATCAGCTAATCGGAATTAAGTTAGGAAAAATCCTATTGGCTGATGCAAATATGTGTGGGTACAGTAAATTGCAGTACATTGCCTGCTATAAAATCATATGTATAATAAAAGTCATAGCTTTGACTGTAGACATTGGCTCTGTTAGATTGATGAGACTGGGAAAGGCTAAAGAACGGCAAGACAAGCAGAGTGATCACTTCAGCTAAACTTCTCACAACGTGTAGGGAGCATATCAGGAGGACTACGTACATGTAACAAAACAGACATCATTGGACCTGAAATTCTTACCTCTGTAAGACAGCATATGTATTTCTGCAGTGAGAATCTGTTTTGTTGCAAGTACGTAGTCCTCCTGATTTGCTCACTACATGCTGTGAGAAGTTTAGCTAAAGATATCTTGCCCTGAGATAAACAGCTCTTTTGCTAAAAAAAACCAAAAAAACAAACAAACTAAAACTATACATTACACAAAATAACAAATTGTCAAAAATAAAAAAGAATTACACCTAATCTAATAGCCCTATCAAAATAAAAAAGGGCCTTTTGTGGGGCATTGTCACAAAGATATCAGCTCTTTTACCTGTAAAAAATAATACAAACACCCCCCAACAGTAAAACCCACCACCCAACCAACCCCCCAAATAAAAATCTAAATCTAAAATAACCTAAGTTAACCATTGCCTTGAAAAGGGCATTTGTATCGGCATTGCCCTTAAAATGGCATTTAGCTCTTTTACATTGCCCAAACCTTCATCCAGGCGGCCTCTTCCATCTTTATCCAGCTAGCGAAGTCCTCATCCAGGCGGCCTCTTCTATCTTCATCCAGAAGAATGAGAGCTTCTTAAATCATATTGGCTGATTTGAATAGCCAATAGGGTTTTAGCAGCCCTAATTCCTATTGGCTGATTCAAATTTATTTTATTTAAATCGCGTCCCTTGCATTGAAGATTCAGTGTATGGTGGTGACCGTATGAAGAGGATGCTTTGCTCTGGATGTCTTCAGGAATGACCCGCTCCGCGCCAGCTGGATGAAGACTTCTTGTTGCATGGATGAGGACTTCGCCGGCTGGATGAAGATAGAAGAGGCCGTCTAGATGAAAACTTCTTTCCGCATGGATAAGGACTTCGCCGGCTGGATGGATCCTTTAAACGGGATTTCAACAACTGTAAGTGGATCGTCGGGGGTTAGTGTTAGGGTTTTTTAAAGGATTTTTTGAGTGTTTTTTTTTTTTTAGTTTAGGGTCTGGGCAGTAAAAGAGCTAAATGCCTTTTTAAGGGCAATGCCCATACAAATGCCATTTTCAGGGCAATGGGTAGCTTAGGTTATTTTAGATAGTTTTTTTATTTGGGGGGGTTGGTTGGGTGGTAGGTTTTACTGTTGTGGGGGGTGTTTGTATTTTTTTTACAGGTAAAAGTGCTGATATCTTTCGGTCAATGCCCCACAAAAGGCCCATTTAAGGACCATTGGTAGTTTATTGTAGGCTAGGGTTTTTTTATTTTGGGTGGGCTTTTTTATTTTGATAGGGCTATTAGATTAGGTGTAATTTTTTTTTATTTTTGATAATTTGTTATTTTTCGTAATTTAGTGTTTGTTTTTATTTTTTGTAATTAGATACTTTTTGTAATTTTTAGAGTAGTGTTAGGAATTTTTTTTATTGGTAGTTTAGTTTTATTTAATTGGTGGTTTAATAATTATAATAGTTTAATTGTTAGTTTAATTTTTTTTTTTAAATTTGACAGGTAAGTTTTAATTTAAGATAGGGAAATTGTAATTTTAATATAAAGTTAGGGGGTCGATTTAGGTTTAGGGGTTACTAGTTTAAATTAGTTTATTTCATTGTGAGGGGCTTTTGGTTTAGGGGTTAATAGTTTATTTTATTGTGGGGGACTTGCGGTTTAGGGGTTAATAGGTTTATTATAGTGGCGGTGTGGGTGGGCGGACGGCAGATTAGGAGTTAATAATATTTAAATAGTGTTTTTGATGCGGGAGGGCGGCGGTTTAGGGGTTAATAACTTTAGTATAGTGGTGACGATGTCGGGGAGCAGAGGAATAGGGATTAATACATTTTTTAGTGTCGGCGATGTCGGGAGTGGCAGACTAGAGGTTAATAAATTTATTACAGTGTTTGCGATGTGGGAGGGCCTCGGTTTAGGGGTTAATAGGTAGTTTATGGGTGTTAGTGTACTTTGTAGCAGTTTAGTTATGAATTTTATGCTACAGCTTTGTAGTGTAAAACTCATAACTACTGACTTTAGATGGCGGTACAAATCTTGTCGTTTTAGGCTGTAACGCTCACTTTTTAGCCTCACTGCAAAACTCGTAAAACCGGCGCTATGGGAATCCCATGAAAAAAAACTAATTTTTACGTGTGCGGGACTGACGTTGCCGTACATGCTAAAAGGTGTGTAGTACACCTATACCGACAACACTTGTAATAGCTGAGGTGCTGTTTTAACGCTGAAAATGCCATATTTTTAGCGTTAAAAGCCGCAATGCAAAACTTGTAATCTAGCTGATTGTTAGCAAGTTTAACTATATATGTATAATTTTTTTAGTCACTGTATTTACTTTATGGACATAGACTTGTGATTGCTGTGTACACTGGCCCTTTAAGGGTAAGAAATTGAAAAATGGTCTGGTCCTTAAAGGGACACTAAACCCACATTTTTTTCTTTCATGAGATAGCGCATGCAATTTTAAGCAACTTTCTAATTTACTCCTATTATCATTTTTTCTTTGTTCTCTTGCTATCTTTATTTAAAAAGCAGGAATCTGATGCATAGGAGCCGTCCCATTTTTGGTTGAGAACCTGGATTATACTTGCTTATTGGTGGGTAAATGTCAGCCTCCAATAAGCAAGCACTATCCATGGTGCTAAACCTAAAATGGGCTGGCTGCTAAGATTTACATTCCTGCTTTTAAAATAAAACATAATTTATGTAAGAACTTACCTGATAAATTCATTTCTTTCATATTAGCAAGAGTCCATGAGCTAGTGACGTATGGGATATACATTCCTACCAGGAGGGGCAAAGTTTCCCAAACCTCAAAATGCCTATAAATACACCCCTCACCACACCCACAATTCAGTTTAACGAATAGCCAAGAAGTGGGGTGATAAAAAAGTGCGAAAGCATATAAAATAAGGAATTGGAATAATTGTGCCTTATACAAAATCATAACCACCACAAAAAAAGGGCGGGCCTCATGGACTCTTGCTAATATGAAAGAAATGAATTTATCAGGTAAGTTCTTACATAAATTATGTTTTCTTTCATGTAATTAGCAAGAGTCCATGAGCTAGTGACGTATGGGATAATGATTACCCAAGATGTGGATCTTTCCACACAAGAGTCACTAGAGAGGGAGGGATAAAATAAAGACAGCCAATTCCTGCTGAAAATAATCCACACCCAAAATAAAGTTTAACGAAAAACATAAGCAGAAGATTCAAACTGAAACCGCTGCCTGAAGTACTTTTCTACCAAATACTGCTTCAGAAGAAGAAAATACATCAAAATGGTAGAATTTAGTAAAAGTATGCAAAGAGGACCAAGTTGCTGCTTTGCAAATCTGATCAACCGAAGCTTCATTCCCAAATGCCCAGGAAGTAGAAACTGACCTAGTAGAATGAGCTGTAATTCTCTGAGGCGGAGTTTTACCCGACTCAACATAGGCAAGATGAATTAAAGATTTCAACCAAGATGCCAAAGAAATGGTAGAAGCTTTCTGGCCTTTTCTAGAACCGGAAAAGATAACAAATAGACTAGAAGTCTTTCTGAAAGATTTAGTAGCTTCAACATAATATTTCAAAGCTCTAACAACATCCAAAGAATGCAACGATTTCTCCTTAGAATTCTTAGGATTAGGACATAATGAAGGAACCACAATTTCTCTACCAATGTTGTTGGAATTCACAACTTTAGGTAAAAATTCAAAAGAAGTTCGCAACACCGCCTTATCCTGATGAAAAATCAGAAAAGGAGACTCACAAGAAAGAGCAGATAATTCAGAAACTCTTCTGGCAGAAGAGATGGCCAAAAGGAACAAAACTTTCCAAGAAAGTAATTTAATGTCCAATGAATGCATAGGTTCAAACGGAGGAGCTTGAAGAGCCCCCAGAACCAAATTCAAACTCCAAGGAGGAGAAATTGACTTAATGACAGGTTTTATACGAACCAAAGCTTGTACAAAACAATGAATATCAGGAAGAATAGCAATCTTTCTGTGAAAAAGAACAGAAAGAGCAGAGATTTGTCCTTTCAAGGAACTTGCGGACAAACCTTTATCTAAACCATCCTGAAGAAACTGTAAAATTCTCGGAATTCTAAAAGAATGCCAAGAAAAATGATGAGAAATACACCAAGAAATATAAGTCTTCCAGACTCTATAATATATCTCTCTAGATACAGATTTACGAGCCTGTAACATAGTATTAATCACAGCGTCAGAGAAACCTCTTTGACGAAGAATCAAGCGTTCAATCTCCATACCTTTAAATTTAAGGATTTCAGATCCTGATGGAAAAAAGTACCTTGTGACAGAAGGTCTGGTCTTAACGGAAGAGTCCACGGTTGGCAAGAGGCCATCCGGACAAGATCCGCATACCAAAACCTGTGAGGCCATGCCGGAGCTACCAGCAGAACAAACGAGCATTCCTTCAGAATCTTGGAGATTACTCTTGGAAGAAGAACTAGAGGCGGAAAGATATAGGCAGGATGATACTTCCAAGGAAGTGATAATGCATCCACTGCCTCCGCCTGAGGATCCCGGGATCTGGACAGATACCTGGGAAGTTTCTTGTTTAGATGGGACGCCATCAAATCTATTTCTGGAAGTTCCCACATTTGAACGATCTGAAGAAACACCTCTGGGTGAAGAGACCATTCGCCCGGATGCAACGTTTGGCGACTGAGATAATCCGCTTCCCAATTGTCTACACCTGGGATATGAACCGCAGAGATTAGACAGGAGCTGGATTCCGCCCAAACCAAAATTCGAGATACTTCTTTCATAGCCAGAGGACTGTGAGTTCCTCCTTGATGATTGATGTATGCCACAGTTGTGACATTGTCTGTCTGAAAACAAATGAACGATTCTCTCTTCAGAAGAGGCCAAAACTGAAGAGCTCTGAAAATTGCACGGAGTTCCAAAATATTGATCGGTAATCTCACCTCCTGAGATTCCCAAACTCCTTGTGCCGTCAGAGATCCCCACACAGCTCCCCAACCTGTGAGACTTGCATCTGTTGAAATTACAGTCCAGGTCGGAAGCACAAAAGAAGCCCCCTGAATTAAACGATGGTGATCTGTCCACCACGTTAGAGAGTGTCGAACAATCGGTTTTAAAGATATTAATTGAGATATCTTTGTGTAATCCTTGCACCATTGATTCAGCATACAAAGCTGAAGAGGTCGCATGTGAAAACGAGCAAAGGGGATCGCGTCCGATGCAGCAGTCATAAGACCTAGAATTTCCATGCATAATGCTACCGAAGGGAATGACTGTGACTGAAGGTTTCGACAAGCTGCCATCAGTTTTAGACGCCTCTTGTCTGTTAAAGACAGAGTCATGGACACTGAATCTATTTGGAAACCCAGAAAGGTTACCCTTGTCTGAGGAATCAATGAACTTTTTGGTAAATTGATCCTCCAACCATGATCTTGAAGAAACAACACAAGTCGATTCGTATGAAATTCTGCTAAATGTAAAGACTGAGCAAGTACCAAGATATCGTCCAAATAAGGAAATACCACAATACCCTGTTCTCTGATTACAGACAGAAGGGCACCGAGAACCTTTGTAAAAATTCTTGGAGCTGTAGCAAGGCCAAACGGCAGAGCCACAAACTGGTAATGCTTGTCCAGAAAAGAGAATCTCAGGAACCGATAATGATCCGGATGAATCGGAATATGCAGATATGCATCCTGTAAATCTATTGTGGACATATAATTCCCTTGCTGAACAAAAGGCAAGATAGTCCTTACAGTTACCATCTTGAACGTTGGTATCCTTACATAACGATTCAATATTTTTAGATCCAGAACTGGTCTGAAGGAATTCTCCTTCTTTGGTACAATGAAGAGATTTGAATAAAACCCCATCCCCTGTTCCTGAACTGGAACTGGCATAATTACTCCAGTCAACTCTAGATCTGAAACACAATTCAGAAATGCTTGAGCTTTTACTGGATTTACTGGGACACGGGAAAGAAAAAATCTCTTTGCAGGAGGTCTCATCTTGAAACCAATTCTGTACCCTTCTGAAACAATGTTCTGAATCCAAAGATTGTGAACAGAATTGATCCAAATTTCTTTGAAAAAACGTAACCTGCCCCCTACCAGCTGAGCTGGAATGAGGGCCGCACCTTCATGTGGACTTAGAAGCAGGCTTTGCCTTTCTGGCTGGCTTGGATTTATTCCAGATTGGAGATGGTTTCCAAACTGAAACTGCTCCTGAGGATGAAGGATCAGGTTTTTGTTCTTTGTTGAAACGAAAGGAACGAAAACGATTATAAGCTCTGTTTTTACCCTTAGATTTTTTTATCCTGTGGTAAAAATGTTCCTTTCCCACCAGTAACAGTTGAAATAATAGAATCCAACTGAGAACCAAATAATTTGTTACCCTGGAAAGAAATGGAAAGTAGAGTTGATTTAGAAGCCATATCAGCATTCCAAGTCTTAAGCCATAAAGCTCTTCTAGCTAAAATAGCTAGAGACATAAACCTGACATCAACTCTGATAATATCAAAGATGGCATCACAGATAAAATTATTAGCATGCTGAAGAAGAATAATAATATCATGAGAATCATGATGTGTTACTTGTTGCGCTAAGGTTTCCAACCAAAAAGTTGAAGCTGCAGCAACATCAGCCAAAGATATAGCAGGTCTAAGAAGATTACCTGAACACAGATAAGCTTTTCTTAGAAAGGATTCAATTTTCCTATCTAAAGGATCCTTAAACGAAGTACCATCTGACGTAGGAATAGTAGTACGTTTAGCAAGGGTAGAAATAGCCCCATCAACTTTAGGGATTTTGTCCCAAAATTCTAATCTGTCAGACGGCACAGGATATAATTGCTTAAAACGTTTAGAAGGAGTAAATGAATTACCCAATTTATCCCATTCTTTGGAAATTACTGCAGAAATAGCATTAGGAACAGGAAAAACTTCTGGAATAACCACAGGAGATTTAAATACTTTATCCAAACGTTTAGAATTAGTATCAAGAGGACCAGAATCCTCTATTTCTAAAGCAATTAGAACTTCTTTAAGTAAAGAACGAATAAATTCCATTTTAAATAAATATGAAGATTTATCAGCATCAACCTCTGAGACAGAATCCTCTGAACCAGAAGAGTCATCAGAATCAGAATGATGATGTTCATTTAAAAATTCATCTGTAGGGAGAGAAGTTTTAAAAGATTTTTTACGTTTACTAGAAGGAGAAATAACAGACATAGCCTTCTTTATGGATTCAGAAACAAAATCTCTTATGTTATCAGGAACATTCTGCACCTTAGATGTTGAAGGAACTGCAACAGGCAATGGTACTTTACTAAAGGAAATATTATCTGCTTTAACAAGTTTGTCATGACAATCAATACAAACAACAGCTGGAGGAATAGCTACCAAAAGTTTACAGCAGATACACTTAGCTTTGGTAGATCCAGCACTAGACAGCGATTTTCCTGTAGTATCTTCTGACTCAGATGCAACGTGAGACATCTTGCAATATGTAAGAGAAAAAACAACAACATATAAAGCAAAATTGATCAAATTCCTTAAATGACAGTTTCAGGAATGGGAAAAAATGCCAAAGAACAAGCTTCTAGCAACCAGAAGCAATGAAAAATGAGACTTAAATAATGTGGAGACAAAAGCGACGCCCATATTTTTTAGCGCCAAATAAGACGCCAACATTATTTGGCGCCTAAATGCTTTTTGGCGCCAAAATGACTCCACATCCGGAACGCCGACACTTTTGGCGCAAAATAACGTCAAAAAAATGACACAACTTCCGGCGACACGTATGACGCCGGAAACGGAAAAGAATTTTTGCGCCAAAAAAGTCAGCGCCAAGAATGACGCAATAAAATGAAGCATTTTCAGCCCCCGCGAGCCTAACAGCCCACAGGGAAAAAAGTCAAATTTTTGAAGGTAAGAAAAAATGATTAAATCAAATGCATTATCCCAAATATGAAACTGACTGTCTGAAAAATAAGGAAAGTTGAACATTCTGAGTCAAGGCAAATAAATGTTTGAATACATATATTTAGAACTTTATAAACAAAGTGCCCAACCATAGCTTAGAGTGTCACAGAAAATAAGATTTACTTACCCCAGGACACTCATCTACATGTTTGTAGAAAGCCAAACCAGTACTGAAACGAGAATCAGCAGAGGTAATGGTATATATAAGAGTATATCGTCGATCTGAAAAGGGAGGTAAGAGATGAATCTCTACGACCGATAACAGAGAACCTATGAAATAGACCCCGTAGAAGGAGATCACTGCATTCAAATAGGCAATACTCTCCTCACATCCCTCTGACATTCACTGCACGCTGAGAGGAAAACCGGGCTCCAACTTGCTGCGGAGCGCATATCAACGTAGAATCTAGCACAAACTTACTTCACCACCTCCATCGGAGGCAAAGTTTGTAAAACTGAATTGTGGGTGTGGTGAGGGGTGTATTTATAGGCATTTTGAGGTTTGGGAAACTTTGCCCCTCCTGGTAGGAATGTATATCCCATACGTCACTAGCTCATGGACTCTTGCTAATTACATGAAAGAAAGATAGCAAGAGAATGAAGAAAAATTGATAATTGGAGTAAATTAGAAAGATGCTTAAAATGTCATGCTCTATCTGAATCATGAAATATTTTTTTTGGATTCAGTAACCTGTTTGACGTGCCTCACGCCCTCATGGGCTGATGCGATATGACTGACTGTTCTATAGTGGCGAGCAGCAAACACTCTAGCTTATATAGTATATTTCTACTGAGACATGTTTGTCAGGTGGTAGACCTATCTGTGGTGTATGATATTTGCGTTGTCCCATATTGAATGTTCTTACCATTAGTAATGAATAGATACGCCCTATACAGACGTGACTGAACTGACAGGGTCCACAAGATTTACGGATTTGTCCGCGGTGATAGATCTATACACACCCTTATGGGTGGATGTAATGTGATTGTTAACTATAGAGTTTTTCTTTGTTTATATCACTGTTGCTTATGAATAATACAATCACAGCTAACAGACTAAGATGCAATGCTCTTATGATTTGTTTACAGTGTGGCTGATATATACTAGCTATGACTTACAGTATATGTTTCATACTATGACATATTTTGCGTTGTTCTTCTGCCTTATGTTATTTACCTAACGTCCCTCAAGCCCTTATGGGCAGATGTTAAATGATTAACTGTTGCTTACGCTGTACCCATTACACACACTGACTCAGGGCTTATTGATCACTAGTGAACACAGGATTCTTTTAATGAGACATATGCTTGACAAAATATAGGGCTACCCACCTGGGATTTTGACTATTTACAATTGACTGACATGCCCTATATAGGCGTGACTGAACTGACAACTATCAAAGATTTGTTCTTGGGGTTTGAGTTATACACGCCCTTATGGCCGGAAATAATGTGATTGGCTGTTATGGCCATATGTTTTGATTACATTTCTGTTACTCACGGACAATTTAATTTCTGTTACTAACGGACAATTTATGATCATAGCTTATAACACTTGATCTTACACATTGGATTTTTGATAGCTCAGATGTGGGGCTGAGTGGGATTTATTTTTAGGCATGTTAGGAACTTACTTTTAAAATGAAGCATTTGGAAGCTAGTTTTATCAGCATTGCCACATTAAGAATGATTTTGCACACGTTCCTTGCTTTTGCACACAATCTTTTGTGATTGGTTCTTTCACAGGGGGAGTGTTTTGTCTACCCTATTTAAGTTTTGAAATTGCACATTACTTGTATGTCTGAAGAAGCGATAGGTTATATCCCGAAACGTCACAACTGAAATAAAGTAGAGAGTGCTTATTACGAACACACACACACACACACACACACATAAATATAACAGAATTTATGCTTACCTGATAAATTACTTTCTCCAACGGTGTGTCCGGTCCACAGCGTCATCCTTACTTGTGGGATATCTCTTCCCCAACAGGAAATGGCAAAGAGTCCCAGCAAAGCTGGCCATATAGTCCCTCCTAGGCTCCGCCCACCCCAGTCATTCGACCGACGGACAGGAGGAAATATATATAGGAGAAACCATATGGTACCGTGGTGACTGTAGTTAGAGAAAATAATTCATCAAACCTGATTAAAAAACCAGGGCGGGCCGTGGACCGGACACACCGTTGGAGAAAGTAATTTATCAGGTAAGCATAAATTCTGTTTTCTCCAACATTGGTGTGTCCGGTCCACAGCGTCATCCTTACTTGTGGGAACCAATACCAAAGCTTTAGGACACGGATGAAGGGAGGCAGCAAATCAGGTTACCTAAACGGAAGGCACCACAGCTTGCAAAACCTTTCTCCCAAAAATAGCCTCCGAAGAAGCAAAAGTATAAAATTTGTAAAATTTGGCAAAAGTGTGCAGTGAAGACCAAGTCGCTGCCTTACATATCTGGTCAACAGAAGCCTCGTTCTTGAAGGCCCATGTGGAAGCCACAGCCCTAGTGGAGTGAGCTGTGATTCTTTCAGGAGGCTGCCGTCCGGCAGTCTCATAAGCCAATCGGATGATGCTTTTAAGCTAAAAGGAAAGAGAGGTAGAAGTCGCTTTTTGACCTCTCCTTTTACCAGAATAATCAACAAACAAGGAAGATGTCTGAAATCTTTTGTAGCCTCTAAATAGAATTTTAGAGCACGGACTACATCCAAATTGTGTAACAAACGTTCCTTCTTTGAAACTGGATTCGGACATAAAGAAGGTACAACTATCTCCTGGTTAATATTTTTGTTAGAAACAACCTTAGGAAGAAAACCAGGCTTAGTACGCAAAACCACCT
This sequence comes from Bombina bombina, assembly GCF_027579735.1. NCBI lineage: Eukaryota > Metazoa > Chordata > Amphibia > Anura > Bombinatoridae > Bombina > Bombina bombina. Next base: position 292,248,979 of record NC_069501.1, read on the forward strand.
TATCTGCATGGATAACCAGATAGGGCGGAGAACACTGCAGAGCAGATAACTCTGAAACTCTTCTAGCAGAATAAATTGCAACCAAAAACAAAACTTTCCAAGATAGTAACTTAATATCTATGGAATGTAAAGGTTCAAACGGAACCCCTTGAAGAACTGAAAGAACTAGATTTAGACTCCAGGGAGGAGTCAAAGGTCTGTAAACAGGCTTGATCCTAACCAGAGCCTGAACAAATGCTTGAACATCTGGCACAGTTGCCAGTCTTTTGTGTAGTAAGACAGATAAAGCAGAGATCTGTCCCTTTAGAGAACTTGCAGATAATCCTTTCTCCAAACCTTCTTGTAGAAAGGAGAGAATCTTAGGAATTTTTATCTTATTCCATGGGAATCCTTTGGATTCACAACAACAGATATATCTTTTCCATATTTTATGGTAAATCTTTCTAGTTACCGGTTTTCTGGCCTGAACCAGAGTATCTATCACAGAATCTGAAAACCCACGCTTCGATAGAATCAAGCGTTCAATCTCCAAGCCGTCAGCTGGAGGGAGACCAGATTTGGATGTTCGAATGGACCCTGAACAAGAAGGTCCTGTCTCAAAGGTAGCTTCCATGGTGGAACCAATGACATATTCACCAGGTCTGCATACCAAGTCCTGCGTGGCCACGCAGGAGCTATCAAGATCACCGAGGCCCTCTCCTGATTGATCCTGTCTACCAGCCTGGGAATGAGAGGAAACGGTGGAAATACATAAGCTAGGTTGAAGGTCCAAGGTGCTACTAGTGCATCTACTAGAGTCGCCTTGGGATCCCTGGATCTGGACCCGTAGCAAGGAACCTTGAAGTTCTGACGAGACGCCATCAGATCCATGTCTGGAATGCCCCATAATTGAGTTATTTGGGCAAAGATCTCCGGATGGAGTTCCCACTCCCCCGGATGGAATGTCTGACGACTCAGAAAATCCGCCTCCCAGTTTTCCACACCTGGGATGTGGATCGCAGACAGGTGGCAGGAGTGATCCTCCGCCCATTGAATTATTTTGGTCACTTCTTTCATCGCCAGGGAACTCCTTGTTCCCCCCTGATGATTGATATACGCAACGGTCGTCATGTTGTCTGATTGGAACCTTATGAATCTGGCCTTTGCTAGTTGAGGCCAAGCCCTGAGAGCATTGAATATCGCTCTCAGTTCCAGAATGTTTATCGGGAGAAGAGACTCTTCCCGAGACCATAGACCCTGAGCTTTCAGGGATTCCCAGACCGCGCCCCAGCCCACTAGACTGGCGTCGGTCGTGACAATGACCCACTCTGGTCTGCGGAAGCTCATTCCCTGGGACAGATGATCCAGGGTCAGCCACCAACGGAGTGAATCTCTGGTCTTCTGATCTACTTGAATCATTGGAGACAAGTCTGTATAGTCCCCATTCCACTGTTTGAGCATGCACAGTTGTAATGGTCTTAGATGAATTCGTGCAAAAGGAACTATGTCTATTGCTGCAACCATCAACCCTACTACTTCCATGCACTGCGCTATGGAAGGACGAGGAACAGAATGAAGAACTTGACAAGTGCTTAGAAGTTTTGACTTTCTGACCTCTGTCAGAAAAATCCTCATTTCTAAGGAATCTATTATTGTTCCCAAGAAGGGAACTCTTGTCGACGGAGACAGAGAACTTTTTTCTATGTTCACCTTCCATCCGTGCGATCTGAGAAAGGCCAGAACGATGTCTGTATGAGCCTTTGCTTTTGACAGGGACGACGCTTGTATTAGAATGTCGTCCAAGTAAGGTACTACTGCAATGCCCCTTGGTCTTAGAACCGCTAGAAGGGACCCTAGTAGCTTTGTGAAAATCCTTGGAGCAGTGGCTAACCCGAATGGGAGGGCCACAAACTGGTAATGCTTGTCCAGAAAAGCGAACCTTAGGAACTGATGATGTTCTTTGTGGATAGGAATATGTAGGTACGCATCCTTTAGATCCACGGCAGTCATAAATTGACTTTCCTGGATAGTGGGTAGAATCGTTCGAATGGTTTCCATCTTAAACGATGGTACCCTGAGAAATTTGTTTAGGATCTTCAAATCCAAAATTGGTCTGAAAGTTCCCTCTTTTTTGGGAACTACGAACAGATTGGAATAAAATCCCATTCCTTGTTCCTTTATTGGAACTGGGTGTATCACTCCCATCTTTAACAGGTCTTCTACACAATGTAAGAACGCCTGTCTCTTTATTTGGTTTGAGGATAAGTGAGACATGTGGAACCTTCCCCTTGGGGGTAGTTCCCTGAATTCCAGGAGATAACCCTGAGAAACTATTTCTAGCGCCCAGGGATCCTGAACATCTCTTGCCCAAGCCTGAGCAAAGAGAGAGAGTCTGCCCCCCACTAGATCCGGTCCCGGATCGGGGGCTACTCCTTCATGCTGTTTTGTTAGCAGCGGCAGGCTTCTTGGCCTGCTTACCCTTGTTCCAGCCTTGCATCGGTTTCCAGGCTGGTTTGGGTTGTGAGGCATTACCCTCTTGCTTAGAGGATGCAGAATTAGAGGCCGGTCCGTTCCTGAAATTGCGAAAGGAACGAAAATTAGACTTATTTTTGGCCTTGAAAGGCCTATCTTGTGGAAGGGCGTGGCCCTTTCCCCCAGTGATGTCTGAAATAATCTCTTTCAATTCTGGTCCAAATAGAGTTTTACCTTGGAAAGGGATGTTAAGCAATTTTGTCTTGGATGACACATCCGCTGACCAAGACTTTAGCCAAAGCGCTCTGCGCGCCACGATAGCAAACCCTGAATTTTTCGCCGCTAATCTAGCTAATTGCAAAGCGGCATCTAAAATAAAAGAGTTAGCCAACTTAAGTGCGTGAACTCTGTCCATAACCTCCTCATATGGAGTCTCTCTACTAAGCGAGTTTTCTAGTTCCTCGAACCAGAACCACGCTGCTGTAGTGACAGGAACAATGCACGAAATGGGTTGTAGAAGGTAACCTTGCTGTACAAAAATCTTTTTAAGCAAACCCTCCAATTTTTTATCCATAGGATCTTTGAAAGCACAACTATCTTCGATAGGAATAGTAGTGCGTTTGTTTAGAGTAGAAACTGCCCACTCGACCTTAGGGACTGTCTGCCATAAGTCCTTTCTGGGGTCGACCATAGGAAATAATTTCTTAAATATAGGGGGGGGGAACAAAAGGTATGCCAGGCTTTTCCCACTCCTTATTTACTATGTCCGCCACCCGCTTGGGTATAGGAAAAGCGTCAGGGTGCACCGGAACCTCTAGGAACTTGTCCATTTTGCATAATTTCTCTGGAATTACCAAGTTGTCACAACCAGAGTAGATAACACCTCCTTAAGCAGTGCGCGGAGATGTTCTAATTTAAATTTAAATGTCACAACATCAGGTTCAGCTTGTTGAGAAATTTTTCCTGAATCTGAAATTTCTCCATCTGACAAAACCTCCCTCATGGCCCCTTCAGATTGGTGTGAGGGTATGACAGAACAATTATCATCAGCGCCCTCCTGCTCTTCAGTGTTTAAAACAGAGCAATCGCGCTTTCTCTGATAAGTAGGCATTTTGGATAAAATATTTGCTATGGAGTTATCCATTACAGCCGTTAATTGTTGCATGGTAATAAGCATTGGCGCACTAGATGTACTAGGGGCCTCCTGTGTGGGCAAAACTGGTGTAGACACAGTAGGAGATGATGTAGTATCATGTTTACTCCCCTCATCTGAGGAATCATCTTGGGCAATTTCATTATCTGTGGCAGTACTGTCCTTACTTTGTTTGGACGCTATGGCACAATTATCACATAAATTTAAATGGGGAGACACATTGGCTTTCATACATATAGAACATAGCTTATCCGAAGGCACAGACATGTTAAACAGGCTTAAACTTGTCAACAAAGCACAAAAAACGTTTTAAAACAAAACCGTTACTGTCTCTTTAAATTTTAAACAGAAAACACTTTATTACTGAATATGTGAAAAAGTATGAAGGAATTGTTCAAAAATTACCAAAATTTCACCACAGTGTCTTAAAGCATTAAGAGTATTGCACACAGTCCCAGCTATAGCCTTTGCTGAGACCCAACCAAGCCCAGAGGGGAATACGATACCAATTGACGCCTTCTAGAAGCTTTTCCAGCAAATTTCAGATCCTCACACATGCATCTGCATGCCCTGCTCTCAAAAAACAATTGCGCAGTAATGGCGCGAAAATGAGGCTCAGTCTACAACTAGGAAGGCCCCCTGACTGGAAAAGGTGTCTAACATAGTGCCTGCCGTTTAATAAACGTTCCCCAAGTTTATAAATGTGAATTGTCAGCATAAATATGAATAAAATGCCCAAATAAAGCAATTGATTTAGCCCATAAAAATGTCTACCAGTTTTTTAGCCCATATTAAGCCCTTTATTCTGTTTGTTTGACTAAGAAAATGGCTTACCGGTCCCCATGAGGGGAAATGACAGCCTTCCAGCATTACATGGTCTTGTTAGAAATATGGCTAGTCATACCTTAAGCAGAAAAGTCTGCTAACTGTTTCCCCCAACTGAAGTTACTTCATCTCAACAGTCCTATGTGGAAACAGCAATCGATTTTAGTTACTGTCTGCTAAAATCATCTTCCTCTCACAAACAGAAATCTTCATCCTTTTCTGTTTCAGAGTAAATAGTACATACCAGCACTATTTTAAAATAACAAACACTTGATAGAAGAATAAAAACTACATTTAAACACCAAAAAACTCTTAACCATCTCCGTGGAGATGTTGCCTGTGCAACGGCAAAGAGAATGACTGGGGTGGGCGGAGCCTAGGAGGGACTATATGGCCAGCTTTGCTGGGACTCTTTGCCATTTCCTGTTGGGGAAGAGATATCCCACAAGTAAGGATGACGCCGTGGACCGGACACACCAATGTTGGAGAAATATATATATATATATATATATATATATATATATATATATATAATACAGCAATTAAAACATGGGGGTTTGGTTAAGCACACCTAGCAAAAACATATTATATATTAATGCACATACTGTGGGAGTGCTGCCAAAATGACCTGAGTAAATACAAACAAACAAAAAAGTATTAGCGCACATCCAAAATGAAACCACACTTATTTTGATATAAAGTCTGCAATAAATGCCTGTTTAAAACTCTATACTCTTAAATAACATTGGGATCTTAGTCACACAATATGGCCATATTCTGCTCAGCCAGTCACCACTTACAAGGTGTCCCAAAAATAGACTGGTCCTATAGAGTATAGAGTTTTAAACAGGCATTTATTGCAGACTTTATATCAAAATAAGTGTGGTTTCATTTTGGATGTGCGCTAATACTTTTTTGTTTGTTTGTATTTACTCAGGTCATTTTGGCAGCACTCCCACAGTATGTGCATTAATATATAATATGTTTTTGCTAGGTGTGCTTAACCAAACCCCCATGTTTTAATTGCTGTATTGTTTACAGGGAGATTGACCTAATCCCTATGGTTAAAGCACACCACTAAAAACCTGCTCAGGTGTGTTCCAGACAGTGTCATTAAGGCTATATAAACCAGGCAGCCTCATTTTGAGGCATAGAATGGATTTCTATACTAGAATCAAAGGATTCAGCCAAGTAAGGTTAAAATGTATAGTGTTAGGACCAGTCTATTTTTGGGACACCTTGTAAGTGGTGACTGGCTGAGCAGAATATGGCCATATTGTGTGACTAAGATCCCAATGTTATTTAAGAGTATAGAGTTTTAAACAGGCATTTATTGCAGACTTTATATCAAAATAAGTGTGGTTTCATTTTGGATGTGCGCTAATACTTTTTTGTTTGTTTGTATTTACTCAGGTCATTTTGGCAGCACTCCCACAGTATGTGCATTAATATATAATATGTTTTTGCTAGGTGTGCTTAACCAAACCCCCATGTTTTAATTGCTGTATTGTTTACAGGGAGATTGACCTAATCCCTATGGTTAAAGCACACCACTAAAAACCTGCTCAGGTGTGTTCCAGACAGTGTCATTAAGGCTATATAAACCAGGCAGCCTCATTTTGAGGCATAGAATGGATTTCTATACTAGAATCAAAGGATTCAGCCAAGTAAGGTTAAAATGTATAGTGTTAGGACCAGTCTATTTTTGGGACGCCTTGTAAGTGGTGACTGGCTGAGCAGAATATGGCCATATTGTGTGACTAAGATCCCAATGTTATTTAAGAGTATAGAGTTTTAAACAGGCATTTATTGCAGACTTTATATCAAAATAAGTGTGGTTTCATTTTGGATGTGCGCTAATACTTTTTTGTTTGTTTATATATATATATATATATATATATATATATATATATATATATATATATAGATGAATTCTTTAAATCAAAAAACAAAATTTATGCTTACCTGATACATTTCTTTCTTTCTTCTTGACACGGTGAGTCCAGAGGCTCATCAATTACTGTTGGGAATATCACTTCTGGCCAGCATGAAGAGGCAGGCAGACCAAAGCAAAGCTGTTAAGTATCACTTCCCTTCCCACAACCCCCAGTCATTCAATCGAAGGAAAACATAATTTATGCTTACCTGATAAATTTATTTCTCTTGTGGTGTATCCAGTCCACGGATCATCCATTACTTGTGGGATATTCTCCTTCTCAACAGGAAGTTGCAAGAGGATCACCCACAGCAGAGCTGCTATATAGCTCCTCCCCTAACTGCCATATCCAGTCATTCGACCGAAAACAAGCAGTGAAAGGAGAAACCATAGGGTGCAGTGGTGACTGTAGTTTAAAATTAAAAAATACCTGCCTTAAAATGACAGGGCGGGCCGTGGACTGGATACACCACAAGAGAAATAAATTTATCAGGTAAGCATAAATTATGTTTTCTCTTGTAAGATGTATCCAGTCCACGGATCATCCATTACTTGTGGGATACCAATACCAAAGCTAAAGTACACGGATGAAGGGAGGGACAAGGTAGGTACTTAAACGGAAGGTACCACTGCCTGAAAAACCTTTCTCCCAAAAATAGCCTCCGAAGAAGCAAAAGTATCAAATTTGTAGAATTTTGAAAAAGTATGAAGCGAAGACCAAGTCGCCGCCTTGCAAATCTGTTCAACAGAAGCCTCATTTTTAAAGGCCAATGTGGAAACCACAGCTCTAGTAGAATGAGCTGTAATCCTTTCTGGAGGCTGCTGGCCAGCAGTCTCATAGGCTAAGCGGATTATGCTTTTTTTAGCCAAAAAGAAAGAGAGGTTGCCGAAGCCTTTTGACCTCTCCTCTGTCCAGAGTAGACAACAAACAAAGCAGATGTTTGACGAAAATCTTTAGTAGCTTGTAAGTAAAACTTTAAAGCACGAACCACGTCCAGATTGTGTAATAGACGTTCCTTCTTTGAAGAAGGATTAGGACACAAAGACGGAACAACAATCTCTTGATTGATATTCTTATTAGATACCACCTTAGGTAAAAAACATAATTTATGTAAGAACTTACCTGATAAATTCATTTCTTTCATATTAGCAAGAGTCCATGAGCTAGTGACGTATGGGATATACATTCCTACCAGGAGGGGCAAAGTTTCCCAAACCTTAAAATGCCTATAAATACACCCCTCACCACACCCACAAATCAGTTTAACGAATAGCCAAGAAGTGGGGTGATAAGAAAAAAGTGTGAAAGCATAAAAAATAAGGAATTGGAATAATTGTGCTTTATACAAAAAAAATCATAACCACCACAAAAAAGGGTGGGCCTCATGGACTCTTGCTAATATGAAAGAAATGAATTTATCAGGTAAGTTCTTACATAAATTATGTTTTCTTTCATGTAATTAGCAAGAGTCCATGAGCTAGTGACGTATGGGATAATGACTACCCAAGATGTGGATCTTTCCACGCAAGAGTCACTAGAGAGGGAGGGATAAAATAAAGACAGCCAATTCCTGCTGAAAATAATCCACACCCAAAATAAAGTTTAATGAAAACATAAGCAGAAGATTCAAACTGAAACCACTGCCTGAAGTACTTTTCTACCAAAAACTGCTTCAGAAGAAAAAAACACATCAAAAATGGTAGAATTTAGTAAAAGTATGCAAAGAGGACCAAGTTGCTGCTTTGCGAATCTGAACAACCGAAGCTTCATTCCTAAACGCCCAGGAAGTAGAAACTGACCTAGTAGAATGAGCTGTAATCCTTCGAGGCGGAGTTTTACCCGACTCGACATAGGCATGATGAAATAAAGATTTCAACCAAGATGCCAAAGAAATGGCAGAAGCTTTCTGGCCTTTTCTAGAACCGGAAAAGATGACAAATAGACTAGAAGTCTTTCGAAAAGACTTAGTAGCTTCAACATAATAATACAAAGCTCTAACAGCATCCAAAGAATGCAATGATTTCTCCTTAGAATTCATAGGATTAGGACATAATGAAGGAACCACAATTTCTCTACTAATGTTGTTAGAATTCACAACCTTAGGTAAAAAATTCAAAAGAAGTTTGCAGCACCGCCTTATCCTGATGAAAAATCAGAAAAGGAGACTCACAAGAAAGAGCAGATAATTCAGAGACTCTTCTGGCAGAAGAGATGGCCAAAAGAAACAAAACTTTCTAAGAAAGTAATTTAATGACCAAAGAATACATGGGTTCAAAAGGAGGAGCTTGAAGAGCCCCCAGAACCAAATTCAAACTCCAAGGAGGAGAAATTGACTTAATGACAGGTTTTATACGAACCAAAGCTTGTACAAAACAATGAATATCAGGAAGATTAGCAATCTTTCTGTGAAAAAGAACAGAAAGAGCAGAGATTTGTCCATACAAGGAACTTGCAGACAAACCTTTATCTAAACCATCCTGAAGAAACTGTAAAATTCTCGGTATTCAAAAAGAATGGCAAGAAAAATGATGAGAAAGACACTAAGAAATATAAGTCTTCCAGACTCTATAATATATCTCTCTAGATACAGATATACGAGCCTGTCACATAGTATCAATCACAGAGTCAGAGAAACCTCTTTGACCAAAACTCCATACCTTAAAATTTAAGGATTTGAGATCCTGATGGAAGAAAGGACCTTGCGACAGAAAGTCTGGTCTTAACGGAAGAGTCCACAGCTGGCAAGAGGCCATCCGGACAAGATCCGCATACCAAAACCTGAGAGGCCATGCTGGAGCTACCAGCAGGACAAATGAGCATTCCTTTAGAATCTTGGAGAATACTCTTGGAAGAAGAACTAGAGGCGGAAAGATATAGGCAGGATGATACTTCCAAGGAAGTGATAATGCATCCACTGCCTCCGCCCGAGGATCCCGGGATCTGGACAGATACCAGGGAAGTTTCTTGTTTAGATGAGAAACCATCAGATCTATTTCTGGGAGTTCCCACATTTGAACAATCTGAAGAAATACCTCTGGGTGAAGAGACCATTCGCCCGGATGTAACGTTTGGCGACTGAGATAATCCGCTTCCCAATTGTCTATACCTGGGATATGAACCGCAGAGATTAGACAGGAGCTGGATTCTGGCCAAACCAAAATTCGAGATACTTCTTTCATAGCCAGAGGACTGTGAGTCCCTCCTTGATGATTGATGTATGCCACAGTTGTGACATTGTCTATCTGAAAACAAATGAACAACTCTCTCTTCAGAAGAGGCCAAGTCTGAAGAGCTCTGAAAATTGCACGGAGTTCCAAAATATTGATCGGTAATCTCACCTCCTGAGATTCCCAAACCCCTTTTGCCGTCAGAGACCCCCACACAGCTCCCCAACCTGTAAGACTTGCATCTGTTGAGATTATAGTCCAGGTCGGAAGAACAAAGAAGCCCCCTGAACTAAACGATGGTGATCTGTCCACCACGTCAGAGAGTGTCGTATAATCGGTTTAAAGATAATAATTGAGGACAGCGGCATTCCCTGAACCGCACTGCTGTCCGGAGGGTCGGGGCTCCGCTCCGGCACAGCAGTTACAGACCCGGCGCCTGATCTGAAGGAGGTGAGTGTCCGGAACTACCAGAGCTGACCCATTCACCATCCGGACTCACCTTCCGACGGCTGTACATCCACGGCAGCATCCTGACCTCGACCGGGACCTGGCAGAGATCCGGGAGAGTTAGGAGAAAAGAAAGCTGCGCCATACCTTTTCTTTGGCGCGAACTTCCGCCATCTTGGGACCGGCCCTCCTCCCTCTCTAGACATCGCTTCTGCTGTTAGGCCCATCTGGATACCCGGCAGGACAGGCTTGATCACAACTTTCCCACAGAAGCCAAGCTTGGCCTGGTCCATGGAGCTCCCCTTCCATAAAGGAGAGACTGCGATCCATTCATCAAAAACCTTAAGGTACCTTACTATAGCTGTTCTGTTTAAAGATATATCATGTCAATAAAATTAATATCACATAATGTTAGGGGTTTAAACTCTGACATCAAACGGAAGAAGGCAATCTCAGAATACAAGGCGCTAAAGGCCAAGATAATAATGCTACAAGAAACACACTTCACGTCAGCATACACACCCACATATTGGGATAAGACGTTCCCCACACAATATCATGCAATAGGCCCGAAAAAGAAATGCGGAGTCTCAATACTAATACACTCTTCCCTAAATTTCCATGAGGAATCTGTTACAAAAGACAGAGATGGCAGATACTTAATAATACAAGGTTCAATACAAAACACCCCAGTTCTGTTAGTTAACGTGTATGCCCCTAATGAGCTACAAGCCAATTTTATTTCTAAACTTAGCAAGCACCTCACGATGTGGAAAAGGTATAAAATTATAGTGGGTGGGGACTTCAATCTCACTATGAATGACAGAGTTGACAGATCTTCACAAACGAAGTCGCCTTTTAACAAACTTACCAAATCAAGCAGGATCCTGCTTGACTTCTCACTAGATCATAATTTGATAGATGGGTGGCGAGCTCTAAATCACGGCACTAGAGATTACACATATTATTCCCCTATGCATTCATCTCAATCTAGAATAGATTATATCTTTGTGAGTCAAATTCTAGTACCCTTACTCTCCAAAGCATCTATCACAAATTGCTCCTGGTCAGACCATTCCATAGTGGAAATCACCCTGTCAGGACTGATTAACCCATACAGGACTAAATCCTGGACTTTAAATGCATCCCTGCTTAGGGAAGGTCCGGAACTTACGCAACTTAAGCAACAAATCACTGAATTTATCAATATCAACAATAACTCCACACAGAACCCTATCTTAGAATGGGGAGCACTAAAGGCATATACGCGAGGTTTACTTATGGCTGAATCCGGCAGACAAAATAAACTCAGGGAAACTAAATTAACAAACCTAAAAGCGGAGACAAACAGGCTTCGATCACAAATAGGGCTTAACCCGTCACGTAAATTAATTAACCTACTCAAGACCAAAAATGCAGAATTAGACTCACTTCTAAATAAGGAAGCAGCAAGATCTATAAAAATAGTAGACACTCAGTACTATATCTACGGCAATAAGCCTGACCGAATGCTAGCTAACAAACTAAAAGAAATAACGAAAATCACGACAGTCCCCCAGGTACAATCTCCAAATAATAAAATGACCAATGACCCCCAGGACATTGCCAACATTTTTGCAGACTACTATGATAAACTGTATAATATATCATTAACAAATAAAGGTAGAGACAAAGCCCCAGACCTATCCGCCTTTCTTGGAGAGAGTACGATGCCAACTATAACAGAAGAGGAGTTAGAATCCCTAAATAGACCCATAACCCAAGAGGAAATCAAATTGATAATTAAAAATCTTAAACGATCCAAAGCCCCAGGACCTGATGGCTACCCTGCCATCTTTTATAAAATACTACATCCCATTCTGATACCTCAGCTAGTCAAAGTATTTAATGCCATGATGCAGGGTAAAGATATACCTAGAGAAATGCTGTCGGCCAGAATTACAGTAATCCCAAAACCGGGGAAAAATAAACAACATTGCCACAACTACCGACCCATTTCCTTAATCAATCAGGATATTAAATTATTTACTAAAATTCTAGCGAACCGCCTAAACCCACTCCTTATTAAACTAATTCACCCAGATCAAGTTGGATTTATTTCACAAAGAGAGGCCCCAGACAACACTAGGAAGATTATTGATCTGATCAATATAGCAACGGTGGGAAGAATGCCTTCTCTGTTCCTTTCTTTGGACGCAGAGAAGGCATTCGATAGAATTAACTGGGACTTTATGTTTGCGGTCCTGGAGAGGGTGGGTATTTCTGGGTCATTTATTGACGCTATCAAATCACTATATTCATTCCCAACAGCCTTTGTAAAATTGGCAGGATATCAGTCTAAAACCATACATATCAACAACGGAACTAGACAGGGATGCCCACTATCCCCACTGCTATTTGCTTTGAGCATAGAACCGTTGGCTATTAAAATTAGAGAAAATAGAGACATCTCCGGAATTCAGGTAGGCCAAACAGATCATAAGATATCCCTGTTCGCCGATGATGTGATCTTGACGTTAACTAAACCCTTATTATCCCTCCCACCGGTATACAAATTAATACAGCAGTTTGGGTTCCTTTCGGGTTATAAAATAAATGAGGAGAAATGCGAAGCCCTAGGAATCGAGTTACCAAACCACACTAAAAAACTTATGGAACTTAATTTTGCATTCAAATGGCCCAAAAAGTCCATTAAATATCTAGGAATAAACCTATCTAATAATATACACTCCCTATATCAATTAAATTACCTCCCCATGTTTAAAAAAATTAGAGCCTTATTACTAAAATGGACGAAACTCAAAATCTCTCTATATGGACGAATTATCTCTACCAAGATGTCCCTGCTACCCAAATTGCTATATTTATTCCGCTCCCTGCCAATATCCCTTCCCCTGTCAGACCTACATAAACTCCAAAAAGATATCTCGAAGTTTGTATGGCAGGGTAAAAGAGCAAGAATCAATAAAAATATCATGTGTACTCCAAAACGAGAAGGGGGGGTGGGCCTTCCAAACCTTGTCCCATACTATTACTCAGCCCGTATGGCCCAGACCTTGCATTGGTTTAAACCTCATGATAATTCGCAATGGATAAAAATCGAATCTAACATTATGAACACCTCGCCATTATCCAATCTCTTATGGACCCCCAACAATGATATCACTCATAAAAAATGTGAATTTATTGCAATTCAGCATACCCTACACATTTGGAAAACTGTGATTTCCAAATTCCCCCTCCTCAATAGGAGATCAATGATCACTCCCTTGACACCCAAAAACACCCCACTTGATAAGATTACACAACAGAAATGGCATAATAAAGGGCTTTACAGAATAGCAGACATATACAAAGACGCCAAGTTAATATCATACGAACAGTATCAAGCCTTAGAGAGCGAAGATAGAAATATTTGGTATCATTACCTCCAATTAAAATCAAGAGCACAACAAATTATGGGGGGGGAGAAGGTTCCTATAAGTACCACACTAGAGAGGCTTTGCCTTTCTGATCAGAACGTTAAAGGTGGGATCTCTACCCTATATACACTACTCAACAGCACTTCACAAGATAGCAAGCCACCAATAATGCTAAAATGGGAAAATGACACAGGGAAAACCTGGTCTATAGAGACATGGAAGGAGAATTTAGCCAGTGGGTTATCTTTCTCACAAAATGCGGCTCTTAAGGAAAACTTCGTTAAGGTAGCCTTCAGATGGTATTTATTCCCAACTAGGTCGGGGGGAGGGGGAGACCCTCTCACCAAACTTTGCTATAGAGGGTGCGGCGGAACTGGGACATACGCCCACATGTGGTGGGACTGTAGACTAGTCAAGGAAGTTTGGAATCAGACCTCCTCCCTGGTGAGTGAGATTCTCCAAAAACCAATAACGCTGACAATGGAGCAGGCTCTCCTCCACTTCCCGATCCCAGGAATTTCCAAACATAATAATAAGTTAGCGAGATGGATCTGTACTATTGTCAGACTGAGCATAGCCCAATTTTGGAAGGGAACCCCCCCTAGTTTTGATATGATCAAACAAAAGATGACATATCACTTTGATATGGCGAGCGCCACAGCAGAATATCTAGACGATAAAAAAACATTTCTTCAGCAATGGGAACCCTTCATACATTACTATGAAGCCTCGAGGAGGAGGGGGGGGGCAGGAATGGACTAGGCCAAGCAAAACATATATAAAATAGAACCACAAAACATCCTAGGAGAGTGAAGACACATTTGTATTCATATGTCAAAGTGCTTTTCTTTGTAAAGTATGTGATTTGTACCGAGCGACTTGAGAATGCTGGAACTTATGACCACTGTTTACTGTTTTTTGTATTTGTAAAAACTTATGAATAAAAATATTTTCACCATAAAGATAATAATTGAGATATCTTTGTGTAATCCCTGCACCATTGGTTCAGCATACAGAGCTGAATAGGTCGCATGTGAAAACGAGCAAAGGAGATCACATCCGATGCGGCAGTCCTAAGACCTAAAATTTCCATGCATAAGGCTACCAAAGGGAATGATTATGACTGAAGGTTTTGACAAGCTGATATCAATGTTAAACTTCTCTTGTCTGACAAGGACAGAGTCATAGACACTGAATCTATCTGGAAACCTAAAAAGGTTACCCTTGTCTGAGGAATCAATGAACTTTTTGGTAAATTGATCCTCCAACCATGATCTTGAAGAAACAACACAAGTCGATTCGTATGAGATTCTGCGAAAATGTGAAGACTGAGCAAGTACCAAGATATCGTCCAAATAAGGAAATACCAAAACCCTGTTCTCTGATTACAGACAGAAGGGCACCGAGAACTTTTGAAAAAATTCTTGGAGCTGATGCTAGGCCAAACGGTAGAGCCACAAAACTGGTAATGCTTGTCTAAAAAGAGAATCTCAGAAACTAAAAGTGATCTGGATGAATCGGAATATGCAGATATGCATCCTGTAAATCTATTGTAGACATATAATGCCCTTGCTAAACAAAAGGCAGGATAGTCCTACAGTTACCATCTTGAATGTTGGTATCCTTACATAACGATTCAATATTGATAGATCCGGAACTGGTCTGAAGGAATTGACCTTCTTTGGTACAATGAAGAGATAGAATAAAACCCCAGCCCCTGTTCCAGAACTGGAACTGGCATAATTACTCCAGCCAACTCTAGATCTGAAACACATTTCAGAAATGCTGAGCCTTTGCTGGGTTTACTGGGACACGGGAAAGAAAAAAATCTCTTTGCAGGAGGCCTTAACTTGAAGCCAATTCTGTACCTTTCTGAAACAATGTTCTGAAACCAGAGATTGTGAACGGAATTGATCCAAATTTCTTTGTAGAAAACGTAATCTGCCCCATACCAGCTGAGCTGGAATGAGGGCCGCACCTTCATGGGTACTTAGGAGCTGGCTTTAGATTTCTATAAGGCTTGGATATATTCCAAACTGGAAATGGTTTCCAAACTGATACCGCTCCTGAGGATGAAGGATCAGGCTTTTGTTCCTTGTTGTGAGGAAAGGAACGAAAACGATTATTAGACCTAAATTTACCTTAGATTTTTTATCCTTTGGTAAAAAAGTTCCCTTCCCTCCAGTAACAGTTGAGATAATAGAATCCAACTGAAAACCGAATAATTTATTACCCTGGAAAGAAAGGGAAAGCAAAGTTGACTTAGAAGACATATCAGCATTCCAAGTTTTAAGCCATAAAGTTCTTCTAGCTAAAATAGCTAGAGACATATACCTGACATCAACTCTAATGATATCAAAAGATGGTATCACAAATAAAATTATCAGCATGTTATAGAATAATAATAATGCTATAAAATTATGATCTGTTACTTGTTGCGCTAAAGCTTCTAACCAAAAAGTTGAAGCTGCAGCAACATCCGCTAAAAATATAGCAGGAGTAGAGACAGCCCCATTAACCTTAGGGATTTTGTCCCAAAAAACTCTAATCTGTCAGATGGCACAGGATATAATTGCTTAAAACGTTTTAGAAGGAGTAAATGAATTACCCAAATTATTCCATTACCTGGAAATTACTTCAGAAATAGCATCAGGGAGAGAAAACACATCTGGAATAACTACATGAGATTTAAAAACCTTATTTAAACGTTTAGATTTAGTATCAAGAGGACCAGAATCCTCTATTTCTAATGCAATTAATACTTCTTTAAGTAAAGAACGAATAAATTCCATCTTGAACAAATACAAAGATTTATCAGCATCAACCTCTGAGACAGAAACCTCTGAACCAGAAGAACCATTATCAGTATCAGAATGATGATGTTCATTTAAAAATTCATCTGAAAAAAGAGAAGTTTTAAAAGACTTTTATGTATACTAGAAGGAGAAATAACAGACATAGCCTTCTTAATGGATTTAAAAATAAAATCTCTTATGTTATCAGGAACACTTTGAAAATTAGATGTTGACGGAACAGCAACAGGTAATGTAACAGTACTAAAGGAAATTTTATCTGCATTAATAAGTTTGTCATGACATGCAATACAAACAACAGCTGGAGAAACAGATACCAAAAGTTTATAGCAGATACACTTAGCTTGGTAGCTCCAGCACCGGGCAGCGATTTTCCTGAAGTATCTTCTGACTCAGTTGCAACGTGGAACATCTTGCAATATGTAATAGAAAAAAACAACATATAAAGCAAAATTGATCAAATTCCTTAAATGACAGTTTCAGGAATGGGAAAAAAATGCCAGTGAACAAGCTTCTAGCAACCAGAAGCAATAAATAATGAGACTTAAATAATGTGGAGACAAAAATGACGCCCATATTTTTTAGCGCCAAATAAGACGCCCACATTATTTGGCGCCTAAATGCTTTTGGCGCCAAAAATGACGCCACATCCGGAACGCCGACACTTTTGACGCAAAAAAACGTCAAAAAATGACGCAACTTCCGGCGACACGTATGACGCCGGAAACAGAAAAAAAATTTTGCGCCAAAAAAGTCTGCGCCAAGAATGACGCAATAAAATGAAGCATTTTCAGCCCCCGCGAGCCTAACAGCCCACAGGGAAAAAGTCAAATTTTTTAAGGTAAGAAAAAATGATTGATTCAAATGCATTATCCCAAATATGAAACTGACTGTCTGAAAAATAAGGAATGTTGAACATCCTGAGTCAAGGCAAATAAATGTTTGAATACATATATTTAGAACTTTATAAAAAAGTGCCTAACCATAGCTTAGAGTGTCACAGAAAATAAGCTTACTTACTTACCCCAGGACACTCATCTACATGTTGTAGAAAGCCAAACCAGTACTGAAACGAAAATCAGCAGAGGTAATGGTATATATATATATAAGAGTATATCGTCGATCTGAAAAGGGAGGTAAGAGATGAATCTCTACGACTGATAACAGAGAACCTATGAAATAGGTGTGAAATAGACCCCGTAGAAGGAGATCATTGCATTCAAATAGGCAATACTCTCCTCACATCCCTCTGACATTCACTGCACGCTGAGAGGAAAACCGGGCTCCAACCTGCTGCGGAGCGCATATCAACGTAGAATCTAGCACAAACTTACTTCACCACCTCCATAGGAGGCAAAGTTTGTAAAACTGATTTGTGGGTGTGGTGAGGGGTGTATTTATAGGCATTTTAAGGTTTGGGAAACTTTGCCCCTCCTGGTAGGAATGTATATCCCATACATCACTAGCTCATGGACTCTTGCTAATTACATGAAAGAAACCCAGGTTTGGTACGCAGAACTACCTTATCTGCATGGAAGATCAGATAAGGAGAATCACATTGTAAGGCAGATAACTCGGAAACTCTACGAGCCGAGGAAATAGCTACCAAAAAAAAGAACTTTCCAAGATAAAAGTTTGATATCTATGGAATGAAGAGGTTCAAACGGAACCCCCTGAAGAACTTTAAGAACCAAATTTAAGCTCCAAGGTGGAGCAACAGGTTTAAACACAGGCTTGATTCTAACTAAAGCCTGACAAAATGCCTGAACGTCTGGGACATCCGCCAGACGCTTGTGCAAAAGAATAGATAGTGCAGAAATCTGTCCCTTTAAGGAACTAGCTGACAATCCTTTCTCCAATCCTTCTTGGAGAAAAGATAATATCCTGGGAATCCTGACCTTACTCCATGAGTAGCCCTTGGATTCACACCAATAAAGATATTTACGCCATATCTTATGATAGATTTTCCTGGTGACAGGCTTTAATGCCTGAATTAAGGTATCAATGACTGACCTGGATCCGTAACAAGGAAGCTTGGCGTTCTGGAGAGACGCCATGAGATCCAGTTCTGGTTTGCCCCAACGATGAACCAATTGTGCAAACACCTCCGGATGGAGTTCTCACTCCCCCGGATGAAAAGTCTGTCGACTTAGAAAATCCGCCTCCCAGTTCTCTACACCTGGGATATGGATAGCTGATAGGTGGCAAGAGTGAATCTCTGCCCAGCGAATTATCTTTGAGACTTCTAACATCGCTAGGGAACTCCTTGTTCTCCCTTGATGGTTGATGTAAGCCACAGTCGTGATGTTGTCCGACTGAAATCTGATGAACCTCAGTGTCGCTAGCTGAGGCCAAGCCTGAAGAGCATTGAATATCGCTCTTAGTTCCAGAATGTTTATTGGAAGGAGTGTCTCATCCTGAGTCCATGATCCCTGAGCCTTCAGGGAGTTCCAGACTGCACCCCAACCTAGAAGGCTGGCATCTGTTGTTACAATTGTCCAATCTGGCCTGCGAAAGGTCATACCTTTGGAGAGATGGACCCGAGATAGCCACCAGAGAAGAGAATCCCTGGTCTCTTGATCCCGATTTAGTAGAGGGGACGAATCTGTGTAATCCCCATTCCACTGACTGAGCATGCATAGTTGCAGCGGTCTGAGATATAGGCGTGCAAACGGCACTATGTCCATTGCCGCTACCATTAAGCCGATTACTTCCATGCACTGAGCCACCGAAGGGCGAGGAATGGAATAAAGAACACAGCAGGAATTTAGAAGTTTTGATAACCTGGACTCCGTCAGGTAATTTTTCATTTCTACAGAATCTATCAGAGTCCCTAGGAAGGAAACTCTTGTGAGGGGGGGATAGAGAACTCTTTTCCTCGTTCACCTTCCACCCATGCGACCTCAGAAATGCCAACACTATGTCCGTATGAGACTTGGCAATTTGGGAGTTTGATGCCTGAATCAGGATGTTTTCTAAATAAGGGGCCACTGCTATGCCCCGCGGCCTTAGGACCGCCAGAAGCGACCCCAGAACCTTCGTAAAAATTCTTGGGGCTGGCAGAGTCGGAGTCATAAAGATGAATGTCCTGCCGAGAGTACTATACATACTCCAGACTGTGCCCATATCCCTCCCACATTCCTTCTTGCCTTCATTACAAGCTCTCATAGAGGAGTATATCTGGAAAGGCATTAGGCCGAGGATTAACAAACAAACCCTATATCTCCCAAGGGAACAGGGGGGACTGGGAATTCCACACATTCAATCCTATAGGAGAGCAGCCCTTCTTCACAGAATAGTGGATTGGTGCTGGGCCACAGACGACAAGGCCTGGAAACAGGTATGCGCTTATTCTATTCCTAAGATTCACATACCAAACTTGTTTTGGTCCGATAAGAAACACAGACCGACTGATATCCCTAGCTTACCTTTACTAGAGGAATTGCTCAACGAATGGGACAAAATAATATTCACTGAATCACACATCTCTACCAGACATGCACCCCTTACACCTATTTACGGAAACCATGACTTGCCCTTGCATCTGACGGGGTCCCCTGCTCACCCAGCACTCCCCTTGAATTGCATAGGCAATCTATTATCACAGGGGAGACTCAGGACTTCACAGGAACTCCTTGAGGATCACCCCGCCATAGCGAACTCCTGGTTTACATACTCCCAAGTTCAGCATTACATCAAATCTCACAAATTCGGGCACCTCTTTGGAAGGAGTCTGACAAAATTTGAACAACTATGCATGTCCCCAGTAGAGATTAAACATGTGATCTCGATTTTATATAAAATCATCCTGACCCCGACCGACGACACCCTACCGCAATTCACTTCACAATGGCACAAAGAATTAGGCTACACCTTTACACCCGAAGAATGGAGCCATATTTTCCTACTCGGGAAGAAGGTATCCGTTTCCTCAAGAACACAGGAATCCCACTACAAACTACTGAGCAGGTGGTATCTCACACCAAGTAGATTAAAATTTTTTTACCCAAACACCACGGGGAGATGCTGGAGAGGATGTGGGAAAGTAGGTAATATGGTACATGTGTGGTGGGACTGCCCACTACTAACCCATTACTGGGACGAAGTATGGGAAGAAATACACTCAATCACTGACCTGACGATCCCCAAAATACCGGACACGCTGCTTTTTCACTTCCCATTCAAATTCCAAACACAGGCCCAAAAATCCCTACTCATACTACTCTTGACATGTGCTAAAACCCTAATCCCTTTGAACTGGAAATCTACTCATATACCTTCTAAGACAGAATGGAAAACAAGGGTAGACACTACACTGCAACTAGAGAGCTATCACTATGTCTTAACAGGCCAGCTAGAAGTACACGAGACAATGCTGGCAATGTGGTCGGGGAAAAAACATGCTGACAACACAAGCTGAACAACACTTAACGACCAGGTACCCATGGAGGGGAGGGGGGGGGGAGGATCTATCCGGGGCCCGCCCGGTACTTTTTAGATTTCAGGATGTTAGATTAATGATTCAATGTTACATATTATGTTCTAATTTGTGTGCTGAATCCTTGAGAAAGCTGTAAGGAGATGGATAAGCACACGTCTTTATGCATAGGAAGATTGGACTTCACAGTTAAATTTGCAAAAAGTTTTCTGAAAACAGAGTTCTCTAGATGTTCCTTATAATCAATATGTTAAAAGAAAGGACCTCAATGGACAAACTTTTCCTATCCCTTCAAAGGAAAACACATTTACTACTCTTGGGACTGACATTTGGACTCTCCTGTGACATTCAGTCCAGGGAATTATAGTTTTCTACATTCTGCCGCTCAGGATGTATCTCATGTTAAAATTGCTCACTTCAAACCGTGCATTGTACCTTTCTTTGTTTTTCTTACCTTTTGTAACCGTATGGAAAAGTTTGTACCTTTTTACAAAAGCTCAATAAAAAATGTAAAACTTAAAAAAAAAATAAAAAAAAATTCTTGGGGCTGTAGCTAACCCAAAGGAAAGAGCTACAAACTGGTAATGCCTGTCTATGAAGGCAAACCTGAGAAACCGATGATGATCTTTGTGTATCGGAATGTGAAGATAAGCATCCTTTAAATCCACTGTAGTCATGTATTGACCCTCCTGGATCATAGGTAGGATGGTACGAATAGTCTCCATCTTGAATGATGGAACTCTGAGGAATTTGTTTAAGATCTTTAGATCCAAAATTGGTCTGAAGGTTCCCTCTTTTTTGGGAACCACAAACAGATTTGAGTAAAATCCCTGTCCCTGTTCCTCCTTTGGAACTGGATGGATCGCTCCCATAACTAGGAGGTCTTGTACACAGTGTAAGAATGCCTCTCTCTTTATCTGGTTTGCAGATAATTGAGAAAGGTGAAATCTCCCTTTTGGAGGGGAAGCCTTGAAGTCCAGAAGATATCCCTGGGATATAATTTCCAACGCCCAGGGATCCTGGACATCTCTTGCCCACGCCTGGGCGAAGAGCGAAAGTCTGCCCCCTACTAGAGCCGTTAACGGATAGGGGGCTGTTCCTTCATGCTGTCTTAGAGGCAGCAGCAGGCTTTTTGGCCTGCTTACCCTTGTTCCAGGTCTGGTTAGGTCTCCAGACCATCTTGGACTGAGCAAAAGTTCCCTCTTGTTTTGCATTAGAGGAAGTTGATGCCGCACTTGCCTTGAAGTTTCGAAAGGCACGAAAATTAGACTGTTTGGCCCTTGATTTGGACCGATCCTGAGGAAGGGCATGACCTTTTCCTTCAGCGATATCAGCAATAATCTCCTTCAAACCAGGCCCGAATAGGGTCTGCCCCTTGAAGGGAATGTTAAGCAGCTTAGACTTTGAAGTAACGTCAGCTGACCATGATTTAAGCCATAGCGCTCTGTGCGCCTGGATAGCAAAACCAGAATTCTTAGCCATTAGTTTAGTCAAATAAACAATGGCATCAGAAACAAAAGAATTGGCTAGCTTAAGTGCTCTAAGCTTGTCAAGTATGTCATCCAATGGAGTCTCTACCTGTAAAGCCTCTTCCAGAGACTCAAACCAGAACGCCGCAGCAGCAGTGACAGGAGCAATGCATGCAAGGGGCTGTAGGATAAAACCTTGTTGAATAAACATTTTCTTAAGGTAACCCTCTAACTTTTTTCCATTGGATCTAAGAAAGCACAACTGTCCTTGACAGGGATAGTAGTACGCTTTGCTAGAGTAGAAACCGCTCCCTCCACCTTAGGAACTGTCTGCCATAAGTCCCGTGTGGTGGCGTCTATTGGAAACATTTTTCTAAAAATAGGAGGGGGAAAGAACGGCACACCTGGTCTATCCCATTCGTTAGTAATAATTTCTGTAAACCTTTTAGGTATTGGAAAAACTTCAGTACACACCGGCACTGCATAGTATTTATCCAGTCTACACAATTTCTCTGGCACTGCAATTGTATCACAGTCATTCAGAGCAGCTAAAACCTCCCTGAGTAACACGCGGAGGTGTTCAAGCTTAAATTTAAATGTAGAGATATCAGAATCAGGTTGCATCATCTTCCCTGAGTCAGAAACATCACCCACAGAAAGAAGCTCTCCTTCTTCAGCTTCTGCATATTGTGAGGCCGTATCAGACATAGCTCTTAAAGCGTCAGTATGCTCTGTATTTCGTCTAACTCCAGAGCTATCTCGCTTTCCTCTAAATTCAGGTAGTCTGGCTAATACCGCTGACAGTGTATTATCCATGACTGCCGCCATGTCTTGTAAAGTAAACGCTATGGGCGCCCTAGATGTACTTGGCGCCATTTGAGTGTGAGTCCCTTGAGCGGGAGTCAAAGTGTCTGACACATGGGGCGAGTTAGTCGGTATAACTTCCCCCTCGTCAGATTCCTCTGGTGATAAATTTTTTAAAGACAGAATATGATCTTTATTGCTTAAAGTGAAATCAGTACATTTGGTACACATTCTAAGAGGGGGTTCCACCATGGCTTTTAAACATAATGAACAAGGAGTTTCCGCTATGTAAGACATGTTTGTACAGACTAGCAATGAGACTAGCAAGCTTGGAAAACACTTTAAATCAAGTTAACAAGCAAATATAAGAAACGGTACTGTGCCTTTAAGAGAAACAAATTTTGCCAGAATTTGAAAAACAGTGAAAAAAGGCAGTAAATCAAACGAAATTTTACAGTGTGTATAATAAGCTAACAGAGCATTGCACCCACTTGCAAATGGATGATTAACCCCTTAGTTAAAAAAACGGATAAAAAAAACGATATAGACGTTTTTAAACAGTCACACCAAACTGCCACAGCCTTGCTGTGGGCCTACCTTCCCCAACAAACGATTTTGGAAAGCCTAAGAGTCCTTTAGAGATGTCCTATAGCATTCAGGGAACTCCTGGAGGAAGCTGGATGTCTCAGTCTGTAAAAGTTACTGCGCAAAAAAGCGCTAAATTAGGCCCCTCCCACTCATAGTAACACAGTGGAAAGCCTCAGGAAACTGTTTCTAGGCAAATTTAAGCCAGCCATGTTGAAAAAACTAGGCCCTAATAAAGTTTTATCAACAAAGTATATATAAAAACGTTTAAACATGCCAGCAAACGCCAGAAAGTAAGCATCATACCAGTCGCTATTAAATCACTGTATTCAGGCTTACCTTACATAAATTTGGTAACAGCAGCATTTTCTAGCATTCATATCTTCTAGAAAAAATCTTAACTGCACATACCTCATAGCAGGATAACCTGCACGCCATTCCCCCGCTGAAGTTACCTCTCTCTTCAGTCATGTGTGAGAACAGCAATGGATCTTAGTTACAACCTGCTAAGATCATAGAAATCACAGGCAGATTCTTCTATTTTTCTGCCTGGAACAAAATAGTACAACTCCGGTACCATTTAAAAATAACAAACTTTTGATTGAAGCAAGATAACAGCTACATTTCACCACTTTCCTCTTACTACCTCCATGCTTGTTGAGAGTTGCAAGAGAATGACTGGATATGGCAGTTAGGGGAGGAGCTATATAGCAGCTCTGCTGTGGGTGATCCTCTTGCAACTTCCTGTTGGGAAGGAGAATATCTCACAAGTAATGGATGATCTGTGGACTGGATACACCTTACAAGAGAAAGGAGAGAAAGGAAATAACACAAAATTTATGCTTACCTGATAAATTAATTTATTTCTTGACACGGTGAGTCCACAGATCATCATCAATTACTGTTGGGAATATCACTCCTGGCCAGCAGGAGGAAGCAAAGAGCTCCACAGCAGAGCTGTCAAGTATCACTTCCCTTCCCACAGACCCCAGTCATTCGACCGAATGAAAAGGAGACAAAGGCAATAACACAAGGTGCAGAGGTGCCTGAAGTTTATATAAAAAAGGCCTGTTTGAAAAAAAAAACAGGGAGGGACGTGGACTCACCATGTCAAAAAATAAATTTATTAGGTAAGCATAAATTTTGTTTTCTTTCTAATGACACTGTGAATCCATGGATCATCATCAATTACTGTTGGGAATCAATACCCAAGCTAGAGGACACAGATGATTAAGGAGGGACAAGACAGGTAACCTAAACAGAAGGCACCACCACTTGAAGAACCTTACTCCCAAAAGAAACCTCAGCCAAGGCAAATATATAAAAATTTGGAAAAAGTATGTAGAGAAGAAGTTGCAGTCTTGCAAATTTGCTCTACAGGAGCCTCATGAATGAAAACCCAAGAAGAGGAAACAGCTCTGATAGAAGGAGCAGCAATTCTCTCAGTAGGCTGCTGAAAGCAGTCTCATAAGCCATATGAATAATACTTCTCAACCAGAGAGAATGATAAGTGTCAGAAACTTTCTGACCTCTACGTTTCCCAAAGAAACAGACCACCGGGACAGAAAGTTGCGAAAGTCCATATTCGTCTGCAGATGGATGTTGTGCGGCACTTATTTTCTACGTTGTGCAACAAACGTTCCTTATGAGAGGAAGGATTAGGACCGAAACAACTATAGGAAGGAAACCTAACTAGTACGAGGAACCGCCTTATCAGTATGAAAGATAAGAAAAGGCGAATCATACTGCAAGCTGAGAGCTCAGAGACTCTGTGAACAGAAGAAATAGCAATAAAAAACATTCCAAGAGCTGAATCTATGGATCTCGCTACATAAAAATGCCTGTAAATGTAATAGACACTTTGAGGCGAGAGTAAAAGAACTTGCTTCCTAGACGCAACAACACAGTATCCTTTTAATCTGGTAAAATACTCAACACCAGAACCATAACTCACACAAAGTAATGTATAATCAGATACTAATAGCAATGTCATGTAATATTAGTACCTCAGGGTTTAAATGTAGGTTTAATGACTGCTTGGGCCTTCACGCTCCCTAAACTGGACAGGTCGCATAGCCTATAATTTATTTCATTTTCCCCCACATATAACAATTACTAAGTACAACTGGAGAAGGGAAGACTAATATTGCATAAACACACTGTAGTTACACAGATTAAGACCATTTGTATATATTAGTATCATCAAAGATGTTAATAAAAGTTTATACAACTCATAGATGCTTATATGCTATACAATGTCATGACATGCCTGAGGAACCACTATAATGCGTCAGCATTTCAGGGTTAAATTACTTAAACAGCGGCTGTCAGAATCATTACGCCTCATGATTTAAAGAGGTCACAAAGCCTGTAGGCAATGTCTGTGTATAATCCTGAGAGACCCTCTTTATTATATGAGAGACAAGGGCGCAGTTCAGGAATTATAGTTTAACATATTTTGGGCTACCCTGCTATACTAAAGCTCTAGCATAAAATACATATATTGTTGTAGGTGTAGACAGTAACAAGGGTCCATACAGCGCAAACAATCTAAAAAAACTGACAGTATTGGGAGTCTTTTATGTGACTGTACAAAATACAACAGCTGAGTTGAGTGATATGCACAGAGGTCATTTGGTTGTCTGGGTCTCTGTTTAGATAGACGGGGCCCGCTTAATACTATAACAAGGGCAGTCAATGACCTAACTATAAACATGCTATACGCATGAATTGAGCATATCAATAATTATATACCCCTAACCCACTCCCCACCTCCCTTTTCCCCTTTACCCTCCCTCCCTACCACACACACCCCTCCGAAACTGTCCCTAATGCCAATTCTAAATCACCCCTCAAGATTGTAACTCCGCAATCGCTGGGGGCATTATGTTAAGTTAAATTGTACTAGTTTAAGGGTTACCACCCTTATTGAATACATTTTTTTAACTGATATACTACAGGGAGTGCAGAATTATTAGGCAAGTTGTATTTTTGAGGATTAATTTTATTATTGAACAACAACCATGTTCTCAATGAACCCAAAAAACTCATTAATATCAAAGCTGAATAGTTTTGGAAGTAGTTTTTAGTTTGTTTTTAGTTATAGCTATTTTAGGGGGATATCTGTGTGTGCAGGTGACTATTACTGTGCATAATTATTAGGCAACTTAACAAAAAACAAATATATACCCATTTCAATTATTTATTTTTACCAGTGAAACCAATATAACATCTCAACATTCACAAATATACATTTCTGACATTCAAAAACAAAACAAAAACAAATCAGTGACCAATATAGCCACCTTTCTTTGCAAGGACACTCAAAAGCCTGCCATCCATGGATTCTGTAAGTGTTTTGATCTGTTCACCATCAACATTGCGTGCAGCAGCAACCACAGCCTCCCAGACACTGTTCAGAGAGGTGTACTGTTTTCCCTCCTTGTAAATCTCACATTTGATGATGGACCACAGGTTCTCAATGTGGTTCAGATCAGGTGAACAAGGAGGCCATGTCATTAGATTTTCTTCTTTTATACCCTTTCTTGCCAGCCACGCTGTGGAGTACTTGGACGCGTGTGATGGAGCATTGTCCTGCATGAAAATTTTTTTTTTTAAGGATGCAGACTTCTTCCTGTACCACTGCTTGAAGAAGGTGTTTTCCAGAAACTGGCAGTAGGACTGGGAGTTGAGCTTGACTCCATCTTAAACCCGAAAAGGCCCCACAAGCTCATCTTTGATGATACCAGCCCAAACCAGTACTCCACCTCCACCTTGCTGGCGTCTGAGTCGGACTGGAGCTCTCTGCCCTTTACCAATCCAGCCACGGGCCCATCCATCTGGCCCATCTCATTTCATCAGTCCATAAAACCTTAGCAAAATCAGTCTTGAGATATTTCTTGGCCCAGTCTTGACATTTCAGCTTGTGTGTCTTGTTCAGTGGTGGTCGTCTTTCAGCCTTTCTTACCTTGGCCATGTCTCTGAGCATTGCACACCTTGTGCTTTTGGGCACTCCAGTGATGTTGCAGCTCTGAAATATGGCCAAACTGGTGGCAAGTGGCATCTTGGCAGCTGCACGCTTGACTTTTCTCAGTTCATGGGCAGTTATTTTGCGCCTTGGTTTTTCCACACGCTTCTTGCGACCCTGTTGACTATTTTGAATGAAACGCTTGATTGTTCGATGATCACGCTTCAGAAGCTTTGCAATTTTAAGAGTGCTGCATCCCTCTGCAAGATATCTCACTATTTTTGACTTTTCTGAGCCTGTCAAGTCCTTCTTTTGACCCATTTTGCCAAAGGAAAGGAAGTTGCCTAATAATTATGCACACCTGATATAGGGTGTTGATGTCATTAGACCACACCCCTTCTCATTACAGAGATGCACATCACCTAATATGCTTAATTGGTAGTAGGCTTTCGAGCCTATACAGCTTGGAGTAAGACAACATGCATAAAGAGGATGATGTGGTCAAAATACTCATTTGCCTAATAATTCTGCACTCCCTGTATACGTGTTGTTCAGTTCAAAAGTTTGAATTGTTTGTGTGCAAAGGGTATTTAGTTACCCACTGTTTAATACATAGATATTCTTGTGTGCCGGGTTCATCACTCAAATAACCCATAACTCTTCTCATCCTCATTCCTCTCTCTACTCCAAAACCTATCCCCCCCCGTTTTTTTTTCCCGAATGAATCATCACTCTAGCAAGTTTGGTCTGCACGGCCTTACCTTTACTACTATCAACGCAAAAGGTCTAAATAACCCAGGTAAGAGTTCCATAGCCTTTAGAGAACTTAAACACCTACATAGTCATGTGCTGTTCTTCCAAGAAACGCACTTTCGTGGAGGCAAAAAACCAAAGTGGAATAATGCACAATACCCGACAGCGTACTTTGTCTCTGGCACTGCCAAGAGATGTGGAGTTGAGATATTAATCCATCCCTCTGCTCCCTTGCAAATAACGCACGTTGAAAAGGACCCAGAGGGAAGATATCTAATTTTGACAGGTATGCTCTATGAGCACCCCATAACGTTAGCAACACTATATAGCCCAAATACTGACCAGCATCAGTTCATAAAGCGAGTCTCAAAGATACTTCTAGATAATGCGAGGGGCCCGGTGTTTTTCTCAGGTGACCTAAATATACCATTGGATGTGCGAGTTGATACGTCCAATGGCACAGCCAGCATCCCCAATAAAACGATCAAATCAGTTAAGGACATCTCTTTCAAATCTTGTATTACACGATATTTGGAGATCACTTCATCCAACAAGCAAAGAATACACTTATTACTCACCGCCTTACAACAAATACTTGCGAATAGATTATATTTTCACTGACCCGACAGGACTTGACATGATCACAACTTGCACTATAGAAAACATCACTTGCTCAGACCATGCACCCGTCACATGCACATCGTGCCCCTCACAACGTATGTCTGGAGACTAGACGATACCTTATTAGACAACCCTATAATAAAAACAGAAATCCAAAAATCCCTAACACACAATGACCCTACACAAACATCACTCATGAACCTGTGGGAGGCCCATAAATGTGTAATACGTGGGGAGTTGCTTAGGCACAAGGCGCGTGAAACCCCTTAGATGAGGACACTACAAAACTACTTGAGAACACTAGAAAGGAACTCAAACAACATTTAATGGAGGCTTTTCAGCGCAGAACACTATCAATAAAACAACAGTACTACGAGGGGGGCAACAAGCCTGGAAAGTTATTAGCTAGATCAATTTGTAGGAGGCAGCTTAAATCGCATATACACTTTATACAGGCGACAGACGGAACAATATTAAGAGGTACTAAACAAATTGCGGGCTCTTTTCATTCATACTATCGCACACTATACAACATAGCAAAAACAGATGACACAAACAAACAAAACGAACAATTGGATGTAAGACAGCAAACGATTGATCAGTATCTAGCCGCACTCAAATTGTCGCAACTAGATCATGACAGTAAAAACAACCTTGACGCGCCTATATCCATGGAAGAAATTACCCAGGCAATTAAAGATCTACCTAGTGGGAAGAGTCCTAGACCAGATGGGCTTACCCCGAAGTACCATAAGTTATTTATCAAAACTTTAGGCCCCTTAATGCTCCAACATTTCAACAACCTAGTAGAAAGGCCATTACTAGCTAGTACAATGTTAGAAGCGCTCGTGGCGGTTATCCCCAAGCCGGGAAAATCCCCTACCTTGCCAGCAAATTTTAGGCCAATTTCGCTGTTAAATACGGACGTCAAGGTTCTAGCTAAGGTCTTGGCAAAACGCCTCAATAAATATCTCCCAGACACAATATCATCAGATCAGGTGGGCTTTGTTCCGGGCAGAGAGGCCCGGGACAACACTGCTAAAGTAATACAGCTAATAAATCATGCACACGTCGAAGGAGTGCCTATTCTCGACGGACGCGGAAGAAGGCCTTGACCGGGTCGATTGGCTTTTTCTGCGTCGGGTCATGAGGGTAATGAACTTTGGTGAACCCTTTATTAATATGACATTTGCATTATATTCTACTCCAAACGCTCGGGTTCGAGTAAATGGAACACTGTCAGACACATTTACCATATCAAACAGAACCAGACAGGGAGGCCCTCTATCCCCATTACTTTTCCCTATATCAATTGAAGCCTTAGGACATAAAGTTAGAGGTAATCCAAATATCACCGAGATAAGTGTGGGGGACACTGAACATAAACAAGCACTTTACCCTGACAACATTCTTTATACCCTCACGAACATAGACACCTTAATCCCAGAACTTCTCAAAGAGATCAATACAAATGGAGCACTCTCCAACTTTCATTTAAATCTAACAAAATCTGAGTTGTTAAATATAAATGCACCTCACGAGCATATACAACTCATGGCGACAAATTATAAGGTCCCTATAGCCACTTCACAGTTAAAATATTTGGGTATACACTTGTCTGCATACCCCCAAGATCTATACAAAAATAATAACTTAAATTTGCGTAAGGATATAGTCAGTGATCGTTCCTCATGGAAAAATAAACCCCTGTCCTGGATGGGGAAAATCGGAATAATAAAAATGAATATACTACTGTGTATACTGTATGTGATGCAGACTGTTCCAATCTCTTTACCAAAGGACTTCTTGCCCCAATTGCAAGGGACTACTATAGAGCAAATTATATGAACTGGTACAAAACCAAGGGTCCCTAGGAGGACATTATATCTCCCCCGTGACAGGGGGGGTTTGGATTCCCTGACTTGGCCACGTATAGACGGGCAATACTCTTACAAAGACTGCTAGAATGGTCACGCAATACCACACATAAACAATGGGTTCGACTGGATGGCCAAATATTTAAATTGCATAATATGGGAATATTGGCGTGGATTCCCGCGACAAAACGATCTAAGTCACTTCATAAATATCACATGACTTTGGAGACTCTGCATGAGTGGGATAAGTTACTGGCCACCAGCACACATATTTCATCAACATACACACCACTGTTACCAATCATAGAAAATACTGAATTACCTTACCATAAGTTAGGGTTACGCATTAAGAGCAGGTACATTACACTACGCGTTAGATAAAGGAATGCTACAATCACAAGAGTATATGGCAGATACATACGGGTAAGTGTTTTCATCTTGGCTAAGATATCACCAGCTATTGCACTTTTTGACACACCACACAAAAAGAGAATTTTATTAGAGAACTCACACCGTTTGAGCTCCTGTGCACAGGGAGCACCCCACCAAAACGCCCGATATCTAAGATATATAAGCTACTACTAGTACCGCTGGACACATATTTGCCGTCATATATTATTGCATGAAATAAAGACTTTAATAACACAATAGACGAGGAAAAATGGCTCAGATAAATGCTCCTCCATATCGTCCGCGGTTCAGGAAATACAGCTTAAATTATTAAACAGATGGTATTATACTCCAATAAGATTGCATCAGTTCTTCCCATCACCAAACCCCTCATGCTGGAGGGGCTGTGGACAGCCAGGCATGCTAATCCACATCTGGTGGCCGTGCCCTAGGCTTCAGGGATACTGGACTGCAGTGTTGAGAGTCATGTCTGATAAGTTACAGACGTTAATTCCAAATACACCAGAAACTATGTTATTGCTACACCTTCCTAAAACCAGAGATACCTACACCCGGGCCCTTCTCTTGATTATGCTCACAGGAGCTAAAAACCTCATCCCTAAGAAATGTAAGTCGAAAGAGGTTTCATCAGTTGAGGAATGGCACTCAGTTGAGGAATTATTAATACTGGAAAGGTTTCACTACTTCAAAACTAACCAGTTGATGAGGTACGAAATGATGCTGGCGGTTTGGAATGCCAACCCCTCATAGTAAACTAAACCTTATAGTTGCAGGCCCTTCAACCGACCTCATCCCCATTTTTTTCTCCCTTTCTTTCTTCCTTCTCTGCTCCTCTCCTAGCAATGAACCCCCTCCCCCCTGGATCCCTAACCTACCCCGACACACAAACAAAGGTACTTTTTCTTTATGTTTGAAGATCCTGCAGAAAATTAACTAAATATGTATCAGTTACAGGTTTGCTTCAAATAAGTACAGTTGATTTCTTTGTATGCACATATGTGTACCATAGTATATATAGGGGTGAATAATAGGTGTATACTAATGCGAGAAAATCTATTCCGTGGGGTGTTACAACAGGGAAATATCATGATATAGGTAAATGGGTGCTCTAAATTACTGAAACAGAGGTTGTTAGTGTGTATTTGGGCTTGTAGGTACTCTTCCCATTTGAAGCATATTGAATAATAGTCTTCTGTGCATTTTGTATGAGTATAGTGGTATTTTTCTAAATGAAGTGTGTGAGATACCAGGTTGCTCCAAACTAAGATATTTGGGAGTTCTGTTTTCTTCCAATTTAAGGGAATTAGTCTCTTGGCAGTGTTGATCATAATTGTTAGTAGTGTGGATCTTAGTTTGCATTTGATTTTTGGGAGAGTTAAAAAGGAAGGTCCATATTGTGAAGGAGAGAGGAACATCTAGAACATGTGTGATTTCAATGGTGATCAGTTTCCAGAAAATTTCAGCTATGGGGCAGGACCACCATATATGAGTGGGGGTACCTAAATCTGAACAGCCTCTCCGGCACTCGGCAGGTGTGCCAGGGAATAACTGGTGTAAGCGATGTGGTGTGTAGTACCATCTGCTTAGAAGCTTCAGGTTCATCTCTAGCGTTGAGATAGAAAATGAGGACTTGCTCATGTTGGCAAAGACATGCAGCCATTCTTTGTTGGTGCAGGAGTCACCTATTTCAATTTCCCACTTTTTAACGTAAGATGGTAAAGTAGAAGCGTAGGATGAAAGGATCTGTTGATGTATAAGCGATAGTATTCTTTTATTGGGGAAAGTGTGTATACACGTTTTCAATGGTTGTTCAATGGGCGGGTTAGAGATTTTTTATGGGGATGCGCCTGCAGGTAATGCGTTAATTGCAAGTACGTAAACCAACTATTGAATCGGGGTCCGAGTAAGGTAACAATTTAATCGTGTGGTTTCAGTTTGCCATTGTGATATAGCGTGTGTATCAGGAACATTTCTAGCATGGTGGGATTGTCTGCTATATGTAAAAGAGAATGGAGTTGGAACAGGGAATTTCCTACTAGTGGTGCTAGAAAACTATGTTTTAATTTTTATTAAAATATTGTTCACAACACTGTTATGCATAACATGTCATCTTCAAAGTATGTGTACTGTAAAATGTATCTTAATTCTGTATATTTGAAAGATATGAACAATAAAGCTTGTTTTAAAAGAAAACAAAAAAAAAACCTTCCAAGATATTAACTTAATATCTATGGAATGCAATGGCTCAAACGGAACCTGCTGAATAACTTGCAGAACAAGTTTAAGGCTCCAAGGAGGGGCAACAGGCTTAAACAAAGGCCTGAATCTGACCAAGGCCTGACAAAAAGATTGTACATCTTGAACGTCCACCAGACGCTTAAGTAGCAAAATAGAAAATGCAGAAACTGACCCTCTAGGGTACTGACTCCAAACCTTCCTGGAGAAAGGCCAAAATCTTAGGAATCCTGACCCTACTTTAAGACTAGCCCTTGAATTCCTAAAGATATAAAAGCAACACCTTATGGCAAATATGTCTAGAAACAGACTTTTGAGCCTGAATCATGGTCATAACGACTGACTAAAAAAAAAAACACGCATAGACAGAACTAAGCGTTCAATCTCAAAGCAGACAGGCTCAGAGAAACAAGCTTTGGAAGAAAAAAAGAACCCCGATACGAAGATTCTTCCTTAGAGAGTCTCCAATGTGGGAGATACAACATCTCCACTAGATCTGCAAACCAGACACTGCGAGGCCACACAGGGGCTAAGAAATCTGACCTTCATCAGAATCACCGATGCACTCTCCTGAACCGAGTAATGACTTGTGGAAGAAGAACAAATGGAGGAAAAAGAGGAACGCCAGTCTGAATCCCTCAGGACCGTTAGACAATCTATCAGAGTAGTCTGAGGGTCTCGATCTTGAATCGTACTTTGGAAGCTTGGCATTCTGCAAAGATACATCCGATCCAACTCCAGCACCCCTCATTTGAAGGTTAAGCTGGAGAACATCTCCGGATGGAGTTACTACACCACAGGATGAAAAATCTGTCTGCTCAGGAAATCCGCTTCCCAGAAGACCACTCCTGGAAAAAGGGAGGCAGATAGACAGTAATAGTGAGCTTCCGCCCACAGAACAATCCAAGCCATCTCCTTCGTGGCTAAGGAACTCCGAGTTCGTACCTGGATGGTTTGAAACTGTAACCACAGAAGTTATGTTGTTTGACTGTAAACCTGATAAACCAGGTTAAAGACAACAGAGGCCAAGCCATCAGAACATTTGGAAATCAATCTCAACTCCAAATTTAGATGGGAAGAGCAGACTCCTCCCAAGTCCAAAGACCCTGTGCTTGTAAAGAGTCCAAGACTGCAGCCCAGCCCAGCCAAGCTGGCTGGTGTCCGTGAATACAATCACCCAGGAACATCTTTGATAATGTGCCCTGAGTCAGATGTTTCTTGAACAATCTTCTAAGACAGATCCGCAGAACCCCCGTTCTATTGACTGAGCATGCACAACTGCAGAGCTCCCAATGGAATTGAGCAAAGGGAATAATGTCCATAGAAACCATCATCAGACCAGTTTGAACAGAAAGGTTGAAGAGAAAGACCAGAGGATAAAGTCTTAAATTTTCTGACCTCCGACAGAAGAAATGCTCCCAGATAGGGTATCAATTATAGACCCTAAGAAAGAACTACCCTTGTCGTTGAAGCAAGGGGACACTTTCCTGAGTTCACTTCCACCTGAGAACGAAAAAAAAACAAGAAACAAAATAAAATAAAACAAGATCTCTGAATGAGAGCTTGCTTGTTGAAAGATGTCGCCTGAACCAATAACCAAGTACAGCGCTACAACAATTTAAAAAAAGACCTAATCACTGCTAAGAGAGCCCCCAGAACATGATAAATTCTGGATGCTGTGGCAAGGTCAAATTGAACACAAACTGAAAAGAATTGCTAGAAAAACTAAATTTATGCTTACCTGATAAATTGATTTCTTCTATAGTAAGACGAGTCCACGGATTCATCCTTTACTTGTGGGATATTATCCTTCCCTACAGGAAGTGGCAAAGAGCACCACAGCAGAGCTGTATATATAGCTCCTCCCTTAGCTTCACCCCCCAGTCATTCAACCGAAGGTACAGGAAGAAAAAGGAGAAACTACAAGGTGCAGAGGTGACTGAGTTTAACTGTCTTAAAATGACAGGGCGGGCCGTGGACTCGTCTTACCATAGAAGAAATCAATTTATCAGGTAAGCATAAATTTAGTTTTCTTCTATAAAGGTAAGACGAGTCCACGGATTCATCCTTTACTTGTGGGATACAATACCAAAGCTACTGGACACGGATGAACGGGAGGGACAAGAAAGATGGTTAAACAGAAGGCACCACTGCTTGAAGAAATTTTCTCCCAAAAATAGCCTCCGAAGAAGCAAAGGTTTCAAATTTGGAAAATTTGGAAAAGGTATGAAGCGAAGACCAAGTCGCAGCCTTACAAATCTGTTCAACAGAAGCATCATTTTTAAAAGCCAATGTGGAAGCCACCGCTCTAGTAGAGTGAGCTGTAATTCTTTCAGGAGGCTGCTGTCCAGCAGTCTCATATGCCAAACGGATGATGCTTTTCAGCCAAAAGGCAAGAGAGGTAGCCATAGCTTTTTGACCTCTACGTTTACCAGAATAGACAACAAAGATGTTTGACAGAAATCTTTGGTCGCTTGCAAGTAATATTTTAAAGCACGAACCACGTCCAAGTTGTGCAACAGACGCTCCTTCTTAGAGGAAGGATTAGGACACAGAGAAGGAACAACAATTTCCTGATTAATATTCTTATTAGTAACAACCTTAGGAAGGAATCCAGGTTTGGTACGCAAAACCACCTTATCAGCATGGAAAACAATATAAGGCGAGTCGCATTGCAATGCAGATAGTTCAGAAACTCTTCGAGCCGAAGAGATAGCAACTAAAAACAGAACTTTCCAAGATAGAAGCTTAATATCTATGGAATGCATAGGTTCAAACGGAACCCCTTGATGAACCTTAAGAACTAAATTCAAACTCCATGACGGAGCAACAGGTTTAAACACAGGCTTGATTCTAACTAAAGCCTGATAGAATGACTGAATGTCTGGAACGTCTGCCAGACGTTTGTGCAGTAGAATTGATAAAGCAGATATCTGTCCCTTTAAGGAACTAGCTGATAACCGCTTCTCCAATCTTTCTTGGAGAAAGGACAAAATCCTAGGAATCCTGATCTTACTCCATGAGTAGCCTTTGGATTCGCACCAATAAAGATATTTACGCCATATCTTATGATAAATTTTCCTGGTGACAGGCTTTCGAGCCTGAATCAAGGTATCTATGATCGACTCAGAGAACCCCCGCTTGGATAAGATCAAGCGTTCAATTTCCAAGCAGTCAGTCGCAGAGAAACAAGATTTGGATGCTGGAACGGACCTTGAATCAGAAGGTCCTGTCTCAGTGGCAGAGTCCATGGTAAAAGAGATTACATGTCCACCAGGTCTGCATACCACGTCCTGCGTGGCCACGCAGGTGCTATCAAAATCACTGAAGCTCTCTCCTGTTTGATTCTGGCAATCAAACGAGGAAGGAGAGGAAATGGTGGAAACACATAAGCCAGGTTGAACAACCAGGGTACTGCTAGAGCATCTATCAGTACTGCCTGAGGGTCCCTTGACCTGGACCCATATCGAGGAAGTTTGGCATTCTGACGAGACGCCATCAGATCCAATGCTGGTGTGCCCCATTGCTGAATCAATTGTGCAAACACCTCCGGATTGAGTTCCCACTCCCCCGGATGAAAAGTCTGACGACTTAGAAAATCCGATTCTCAGTTCTCCACTCCTGGGATATATATTGCTGATAGATGGCAAGAGTGAATCTCTGCCCATTGAATTATTTTTGTAACCTCTATCATCGCTAGAGAACTCTTTGTTCCCCCCTGATGATTGATATATGCTACAGTCGTGATATTGTCCGACTGGAATCTTATGAATCTGGCCGACGCCAACTGAGGCCACGCCTGAAGCGCGTTGAATATCGCTCTTAGTTCTAGAATATTTATCGGGAGGAGAGCCTCCTCCTGCGTCCACAATCCCTGTGCTTTCAGGGAATTCCAGACTGCACCCCAGCCCAATAGGCTGGCGTCCGTCGTCACTATGTCCCACGCTGGCCTGCGGAAACACATTCCTTTGGATAGATGATCCTGTGACAACCACCAAAGAAGAGAGTCTCTGGTCTCTTGATCCAGATTTATCTGAGGAGATAAATCTGCATAATCCCCCACTGCTTGAGCATGCAAAGTTGCAGTGGTCTGAGATGCAAGCGAGCAAACGGAACTATGTCCATTGCTGCTACCATTAGACCAATTACCTCCATGCACTGAGCCACTGACGGCCGAGGAATGGAATGAAGAGCTGGGCAAATGGATAAAATCTTTGATTTCCTGACCTCCGTCAGAAAATTTTTCATGTCCACCGAATCTATCAGAGTTCCCAGGAATGGAACTCTTGTGAGAGGGATAAGTGAACTCTTTTTTACGTTCACCTTCCACCCGTGAGATCTTAGGAAAGCCAACATGATGTCCGTGTGAGACTTGGCTAGTTGGTAAGTTGACGCCTGGATTAAGATATCATCCAGATAAGGCGCCACTGCTACGCCCCGCGGCCTTAGAACCGCCAGAAGGGACCCTAGCACCTTTGTGAAAATTCTGGGAGCCGTGGCCAACCCAAAGGGAAGAGCCACAAACTGGTAATGCTTGTCCAGAAAGGCGAACCTGAGAAACTGGTGATGATCTTTGTGGATAGGAATGTGTAGATACGCATCCTTTAAGTCCACGGTGGTCATATATTGACCCTCCTGGATCATTGGCAAAATAGTCCGAATGGTCTCCATCTTGAAGGATGGGACTCTGAGGAATTTGTTTAGGATCTTGAGATCCAAAATTGGTCTGAAAGTTCCCTCTTTTTTGGGAAACACAAACAGACTGGAGTAGAACCCTTGCCCCTGTTCTGTTTCCGGAACTGGGCAGATCACTCCCATGGAATATAGGTCTTCTACACAGCGTAAGAATGCCTCTCTTTTTGTCTGGTTTACAGACAATTGAGAAAGATGGAATCTCCCCCTTGGGGGAGAATCTTTGAAATCTAGAAGATACCCCTGGGTTACTATTTCTAAAGCCCAGGAGTCCTGAACGTCTCTTGCCCAAGCCTGAGTGAAGAGAGAAAGTCTGCCCCCTACTAGATACGGTCCCAGATCGGGGGCTACCCCTTCATGCTGTCTTAGTGGCAGCAGCGGGCTTCTTGGCCTGTTTACCCTTGTTCCAAGTCTGGTTAGGTCTCCAGACTGACTTGGATTGAGCAAGATTCCCCTCCTGCTTTGCGGCAGGGGAAGGGGAAGAGGGACCACCTTTGAATTTTCGAAAGGAACGAAAATTATTTTGTTTGGTCCTCATCTTATTCGTCTTATCCTGAAGAAGGGCATGGCCTTTACCTCCAGTGATTTCTGAAATGATCTCTTTCAGTTCAGGCCAGAATAGGGTCTTACCCTTGAAAGGGATGACTAAAAGCTTAGCTTTTGATGACACATCAGCAGACCAGGACTTAAGCCATAACGCTCTGCGCGCTAAAATGGCAAAACCTGAATTCTTCGCCGCTAATTTCGCCAATTGAAAAGCGGCATCTGTAATGAAAGAATTAGCTAGCTTGAGAGCCCTAATTCTATCCAGAATATCCTCTAATGGAGTCTCAACCTGAAGAGCCTCTTCCAGAGCCTCGAACCAAAAGGACGCTGCAGTAGTTACAGGAACAATGCACACATAGGTTGGAGAAGAAAACCTTGATGAACAAATATTTTCTTCAGGAGACCCTCTAATTTTTTATCCATAGGATCTTTGAAAGCACAACTGTCCTCAATAGGTATAGTTGTGCACTTAGCCAGGGTAGAAATAGCTCCCTCCACCTTAGGGACCATCTGCCACGAGTCCCGCACAGCGTCTGATATGGGAAACATTTTCTTAAAAGTAGGAGGGGGAGCGAACGGAATACCTATTACGGACCGGAAAAACATCAGTGTAGGCAGGAACCTCGAGGAATTTGTCCATTTTACACAATTTCTCTGGAACTACAATAGGGTCATAATCATCCAGAGTCGCTAAAACCTCCCTGAGTAATAAGCGGAGGTGTTCTAGTTTAAATTTAAAAGCCGTCATATCTGAATCTGTCTGAGGGAACATATTTTCAGAAATCTCTCCCTCAGCCAGCAAATCCCTCACTTCAGAACATTGTGAGGGTACATCAGATATAGCTAATAAAGCGTCAGAGGGCTCAGCGTTTGTTCCCATAAAAACGTTAAAGCACTCCCTTCAAAAAAACATTTGCTCACAAACATTTTGCATTCAGTGTCAACCATATATGTAATTGGCCCCATAAGCAAGCTAAGTAATGCCCCTATTTTAGCTCTAGGAAGAACTGCTTACCCTTACCCTCCTGAGTATAATGTCAGTCTTTCTGAAATACACAGTCTCTCCAGAAAAAATATGACTGAACATACCTCATTACTGCAAAGCATGAAACCGTTCCTCACGCTGAAGTTTCCTGTACTCCTCAGCTTCTGTGGGAACAGCAAATGGACCTTAGTTACAAATGCTAAGATCATCATCCTCCAGGCAGCAGTCTTCATCCATATGCTGCCTGAGAGTAAATAGTACAAACCGGTACCATTTAAAAATAACAAACTCTTGATTGAAGAATTAAAAACTAATATTTTATCACCTCTTTCACTTTACCCTTCCTAGTACTTAGAGTAGGCAAAGAGAATGACTGGGGGGTGGAGCTAAGGGAGGAGCTATATAGACAGCTCTGCTGTGGTGCTCTTTGCCACTTCCTGTAGGGAAGGATAATATCCCACAAGTAAAGGATGAATCCGTGGACTCGTCTTACCTTTATAGAAGAAAACAAATCCCAGAAACTTTATATGATTCCAGAAAATGGAAACATGAAAATACGTTTCAAGTCTATGGTCGTCTTAAAATGACCCTCTTGAACTAATGAAGGACGGTACTCTAAAGAACTTTTCCTAGACACTGCAGGTCCAGAAAAAATAGGAAGTTCCCTATTATTAGGGAACCAAGCCCATATCGAATAGAACCTTGGGCCCTATTCCTGTACAGAAGGTGGACCTGCCTCTGAGAGGGAGGTATTGAAAACCACTCAAAAACCTTGAGATACTATGGTCACGGCATATCCTCTGAAGGAAGCAGAGAAAATGAGCCCCCACTTGGTCTGATCCCAGATCGGGGCAAACACTTCAAACTGAGCTATACTCAGCTGCGGCTTGTTACTCTGACCCTTAGGTCTATTCTTGACAATTGGTAAAAAAAAAACTTTTCCACTCAAAAATTTTAAATATATTTCTGACAGACCAGGAACAAAAACAAGGTCTTACCCTTGTAAGGAAGCATCAGAAATTTGAGCTGAGAAGGAATCTTCAAACTACTATAGTCAACACGCCACACGGGCTAGAACAGCGAAACCAGAACCTGGTTCCCAGCTCAAAAAATGGAAGCATCAGGAAGAAAACAATTGGTTAGCTCAAAAGCCTTGATTCTGTCCTGAAACTCCTCCAAGGAGGTCGCTACCATGATCCTAAATAGGACAGCTATCCCTGACAGGGATCAAAGTTCTTTTAGTCAGAGTAGAATTAGCTCCGTCTACTACAGGCTCTGTACGACATGAATCATTAATGGAGTCAGCGGCAGGAAATCATAATCTTACAAACAGGAGACAGGGAAAGTTATCCCTAGCTTCTCCTGCTCCTGTGCAAAAAGAAAACTCCATTGCCCAGCTTGGAGCAGAACACTCTTTCACCGAAGGAAGGAAAATTGTAGTAACTAAGGAGATTACTAGATATCCCCCAATTAGATAACGACAGAGTCTGAGTCATACAAAGAAGCCGAAACCTCCTTAAACAATACACAGAGGTGTTCAAGCTTAATCTGAAGGATAGTACTTTAGCATCAGATGAAGGAATTATACTGTCCAATCTGAGATTTTACTGATGAGGAGACATATCCTCCTCATCAGCACCAATGAGGTAGGGCGATCTGAGTAGCAGCAGGTGAAACTCAAACCCTACTATCTGAATCTCTAAATTTTCCTCTTAAGATTTCCCTTTAGTAAAGGAAAAGCAGATCATGCTGCAGATGCCGCTGAAAATACCTTGGCTTCAATTTCTGCCAGCAAGAAAACTCCACCAGGAGATACTGAGGAACCGCAGGGCACTGCATGTGACGCCATAGAGGCTTGGGACACTTAGGGAGAATGCTGTGGTATTGCCAGACAGCCTCATCCTAAGAGACAATAGGCTCAAGGGTAAACACTCTAACAATTATTCAGTACAGAATTGTATACCGAAACAATTTGTGCAAACCAGCATGATACAATAAAACATACACACCCATGCTGGCAGACAAATAAACAAAACCCTGATACAGGCCCCAAAAGGGCCTAAACCCACCAGGTAGCTGAATCTAGAAAAAATAAAGAAAACATAATTTATGTAAGAACTTACCTGATAAATTAATTTCTTTCATATTGGCAAGAGTCCATGACCTAGTGACATATGGGATATACAATCCTACCAGGAGGGGCAAAGTTTCCCAAACCTCAAAATGCCTATAAATACACCCCCTCACCACACCCACAATTCAGTTTAACGAATAGCCAAGCAGTGGGGTGATAAAGAAAGGAGAAGAAAGCATCAACAAAGGAAAATTGGAAATAATTGTGCTTTATACAAAAAAATCATAACCACCATAAAAAGGGTGGGCCTCATGGACTCTTGCCAATATGAAATAAATGAATTTATCAGGTAAGTTCTTACATAAATTATGTTTTCTTTCAAGTAATTGGCAAGAGTCCATGAGCTAGTGACATATGGGATATCAATACCCAAGATGTGGATCTTCCACTCAAGAGTCACTAGAGAGGGAGGGAATAAAAAATAAAAACAGCCATATTCCGCTGAAAAAAATTAATCCACAACCCAAAAAAATAAGTTTATTTTCATTTTGAAAGAAAAAACTTAAATCAAAAGCAGAAGAATCAAACTGAAACAGCTGCCTGAAGAACTTTTGTACCAAAAACTGCTTCCGAAGAAGCAAATACATCAACACGGTAGAATTTAGTAAATGTATGCAAAGAGGACCAAGTTGCCGCTTTGCAAATCTGATCAACTGAAGCTTCATTCTTAAAAGCCCACGAAGAGGAGACTGATCTAGTAGAATGAGCTGTAATTCTCTGAGGCGGGGCTTGACCCAACTCCAAATAAGCTTGATGAATCAAAAGTTTCAACCAAGAAGCCAAGGAAATAGCAGAAGCCTTCTGACCTTTCCTAGGACCAGAAAATAAAACAAATAGACTGGAAGTCTTCCTGAAATTTTTATTAGCTTCCACATAATATTTCAAAGCTCTTACCACATCCAAAGAATGTAAGGATATCTCCAAAGAATTCTTAGGATTAGGACATAAGGAAGGAACAACAATTTCTCTACTAATGTTGTTAGAATTCACAACTTTAGGTAAAAATTGAAAAGAAGTCAGCAAAACTGCCTTATCCTGATGAAAAATCAGAAAAGGAGACTCACAAGAAAGAGCAGATAACTCAGAAACTCTCCTAGCAGAAGAGATGGCCAAAAGAAACAACACTTTCCAAGAAAGTAGTTTAATGTCCAAAGAATGCATAGGTTCAAATGGAGGAGCCTGTAAAGCCTTTAGAACCAAATTAAGACTCCAAGGAGGAGAAATTGACTTAATGACAGGCTTAATACGAATTAAAGCCTGTACAAAACAGTGTATATCAGGAAGTATAGCAATCTTTCTGTGAAATAAAACAAAAAGAGCAGAGATTTGTCCTTTCAAGGAACTTGCAGACAAACCCTTATCCAAACCATCCTGAAGAAACTGTAAAATTCTAGGAATTCTAAAAGAATGCCAGGAGAATTTATGAGAAGAACACCATGAAATGTAAGTCTTCCAAATTCTATAATAAATCTTTCTAGAAACAGATTTACGAGCTTGTAACATAGTATTAATCACTAAGTCAGAGAAACCTCTATGATTTAGAACTAAGCGTTCAATTTCCATACCTTCAAATTTATTGATTTGAGATCCTGATGGAAAAACGGACCTTGAGATAGTAGGTCCGGCCGTAACGGAAGTGACCAAGGCGGGCAACTGGACATCCAAACCAGATCTGCATACCAAAACCTGTGTGGCCATGCTGGAGCCACCAGTGACACAAAAGACTGTTCCATGATGATTTTGGAGATCTTTCTTGGAAGAAGAACTAGAGGCAGGAAGATATAAGCAGGATGATAACACCAAGGAAGTGTCAACGCATCCACTGCTTCCGCCTGAACATCCCTGGACCTGGATAGATATCTGGGAAGTTTCTTGTTTAGATGAGAGGC
Organism: Bombina bombina; assembly: GCF_027579735.1. Lineage (NCBI taxonomy): Eukaryota > Metazoa > Chordata > Amphibia > Anura > Bombinatoridae > Bombina > Bombina bombina. The sequence goes on from NC_069501.1 coordinate 292,292,600, forward strand.
CATGAGATCTATCTCTGGAAGACCCCATATCTGAACAATCTGAGAAAACACATCTGGATGGAGAGACCACTCCCCTGGATGTAAAGTCTGGCGGCTGAGATAATCCGCCTCCCAATTGTCTACACTTGGGATATGCACCGCAGAGATTAGACAGGAGCTGGATTCCGCCCAAGCAAGTATCCGAGATACTTCTTTCATAGCTTGGGGACTGTGAGTCCCACCCTGATGATTGACATAAGCCACAGTTGGGATATTGTCTGTCTGAAAACAAATGAACGGTTCTCTCTCTTTCCAAACCCCTTGTGCTGTCAGAGATCCCCAAACAGCTCCCCAACCTAAAAGACTCGCATCTGTTGTGATCACAGTCCAGGTTGGCCGAACAAAAGAAGCCCCTTGAACCAAACGATAGTGATCTATCCACCATGTCAGAGAGTGTCGTACATTGGAATTCAAGGATATTAATTGTGATATCTTTGTATAATCCCTGCACCATTGATTCAGCATACAAAGCTGTAGAGGTCTCATGTGAAAACGAGCAAAGGGGATCGCGTCCGATGCTGCAGTCATGAGACCTAAAACTTCCATGCACATAGCCACTGAAGGGAATGACTGAGACTGAAGGTGCCGGCATGCTGCGACCAATTTTAAACGTCTCTTTTCTGTTAGAGACAGAGTCATGGACACTGAATCTACCTGGAAGCCTAAAAAGGTTACCCTTGTCTGAGGAATCAAGAAACTTTTTGGTAAATTGATCTTCCAACCATGTTTTCGAAGAAACAACACTAGTTGATTCTTGTGAGATTCTGCAGTACGTAAGATATCGTCCAAATAAGGAAACACCGCAATACCCTGTTCTCTGATTACAGATAGTAGGGCACCCAGAACCTTTGAAAATATTCTTGGAACTGTTGCTAGGCCAAATGGAAGAGCAACAAATTGGTAATGCTTGTCTAGAAAAGAGAATCTCAGAAACTGATAGTGTTCTGGATAAATCGGAATATGAAGGTATGCATCCTGCAAGTCTATTGTGGACATATAATGTCCTTGCTAAACAAAAGGCAGAATAGTCCTTATAGTCACCATCTTGAAAGTTGGTACTCTTATATAACGATTCAAAATTTTTAGATTCAGAACTGGTCTGAATAAATTTTCTTTCTTTGGTACAATGAATATGTTTGAATAAAACCCCAAGCCTTGTTCCTGAGGAGGAACTGGCATGATTACCCCTGAAGACTCCAGGTCTGAAACACACTTCAGAAAAGCCTGAGCTTTTACTGGATTTACAGGGATGCGTGAGAGAAAAAATCTTCTCACAGGAGGTCTTACTCTGAATCCTATTCGATACCCTTGAGACAATGCTCTGAATCCAATGATTTTGGACAGATTTTATCCAAAAATCCTTGAAAAACCTTAATCTGCCCCCTACCAGCTGAGCTGGAATGAGGGCCGCACCTTCATGCGGACTTAGGGGCTGACTTTGGTTTCCTAAATGGCTTGGATTTATTCCAATTTGAGGAAGGCTTCCAATTGGAAGCAGATTCCTTGGGGAGAGGATTGAGTTTTTGTTCTTTATTCTGACGAAAGGAACGAAAACGGTTAGAAGCCTTAGATTTACCCTTAGGTTTTTTATCCTGAGGCAAAAAAACTCCTTTTCCCCCCAGTGATAGTTGAAATAATAGAATCCAACTGAGAACCAAATAAATTATTACCTTGGAAAGAAAGAGATAGTAATCTAGATTTAGATGTCATATCAGCATTCCAAGACTTAAGCCACAAAGCTCTTCTAGCTAATACATCTAAAGACATGGATCTAACATCAATTTTGATAATATCAAAAATGGCATCACAAATAAAATGATTAGCATGTTGCAGTAAGCGAATAACGCTAGATATGTCAGAATCCAATTCATGTTGCGCTAAATTTTCCAACCAGAAAGTTGATGCAGCCACAACATCGGCCAAAGAAATAGTAGGTCTGAGAAGATGACCTGAATATAAATAGGCCTTCCTTAGATAAGATTCAAGCTTCCTATCTAAAGGATCCTTAAAGGAAGTGCTATCTTCCATAGGAATAGTGGTACGTTTAGCAAGAGTAGAAATAGCCCCATCAACTTTGGGGATTTTTTCCCAAAACTCTATAGATTTTGCTGGTAAAGAATACAATTTTTTAAACCTTGAAGAAGGAATAAAAGAAGTACCTGGCTTACTCCATTCCCTAGAAATCATATCAGAAATGGCCTCAGGAATGGGAAAAACCCCTGGAGAAACCACAGGAGGTTTAAAAACAGCATTTAAACTTTTATTAGACTGAACGTCAATAGGACTGGTTACCTCAATATCCAAAGTAATTAACACTTCTTTTAATAAAGAACGCATATACTCTATTTTAAATAAATAAGTAGATTTGTCAGTGTCAATGTCTGAGGAAGGATCTTCTGAATCAGATAGATCCTCATCAGAAGAGGATAAATTATTATGTTGTTGGTCATTTGAAATTTCATCAGCTAAATGAGAAGTTTTAAAAGACCTTTTACGTTTATTAGAAGGTGGAATGCAGACAAAGCCTTCATAATAAAATCAGAAACAAATTCTTTAAAATATACAGGTATATCATGCACATTAGAAGTTGAAGGAACTGCAACTGGCAATGTACTATTACTGATGGAAACACTATCTGCATGTAAAAGTTTATCATGACAACTATTACAAATGACATTCGGTGGAATCATTTCTACAATTTTACAACAAATGCACTTAGCTTTGGTAGAACCGATGTCAGGCATAAATGTTCCAGCAGAAACTTCTGAGGCAGGATCAGATTGGGACATCTTGCACAATGTAAGAGAAAAAAACAACATATAAAGCAAAATTATCTATTTCCTTATATGACAGTTTCAGGAATGGGAAAAAATACAATAGCATAGGCCTCTGATAGCAAAAAGCAAGAGGCAAACATACAAGGGGTATTGAAATAATGAAAAAAAATGGCGCCAAGTATGACGCACAACGTAACGTAAACTCTTATATGGCGCCAAAAATAACCGAAAATGACACACTTGTGTCACTAATGATGCCGCTGTGTGAAAGATCTCTTCGTCACATGACGCCGGAAATGACGAAGTTGCGTCATAAACGTATTTTTTCACGACAAAAATTTCTCGCACCAAGAATGACGCAATAAAGTTAAGCATTTGACGCACCCACGGGCCTAATACCCGCAATTGCAAGAAGTAGTCAATTGAAAAAAGACTAAACCCCAGGTAAGAAATTAATTTCTTAAAATGTTTACATTCCCCAAATATGAAACTAACAGTCTGCAGAAGGAAATGCATGAACCTGACTCATGGCAAATATAAGTACAATACATATATTTAGAACTTTATATAAATGCATAAAGTGCCAAACCATAGCTGAGAGTGTCTTAAGTAATGAAAACATACTTACCAAAAGACACCCATCCACATATAGCAGATAGCCAAACCGGTACTAAAACAGTTATTAGTAGAGGTAATGGTAAACTGAGAGTATATCGTCGATCTGAAAAGGGAGGTAGGAGATGAATCTCTATGACCGATAACAGAGAACCTATGAAATAGACCCCCGTTAGGGAAATCATCATATTCAAATAAGTGATACTCCCTTCACGTCCCTCTGACATTCGCTGTACTCTGAGAGGAATCGGGCTTCAACAATGCTGAGAAGCGCATATCAACGTAGAAATCTTAGCACAAACTTACTTCACCACCTCCATAGGAGGCAAAGTTTGTAAAACTGAATTGTGGGTGTGGTGAGGGGTGTATTTATAGGCATTTTCAGGTTTGGGAAACTTTGCCCCTCCTGGTAGGATTGTATATCCCATGTCACTAGCTCATGGACTCTTGCCAATTGCATGAAAGAAATATACATTTAAAGTAATACTGTTTCTTTAAATGGAATCCATTTGTTGCTTAATACTCAGAGAGAAAAACACAACACACTGGCCCTTTAATTAGACTAACTAATAACGGAGCTAAAACATTCCCCCTCTTCTCCAACTTTAACAGTAGTCCGTTAGCACAAAAGGTCTTTAGGAAGATAAAGACGGCTGGATACATAACAGCCGTAACATAGCTAAACAGCAAACTACATGCTGTATTTACATACGGATGTGGTTGATGCCGCTCTGGAAAAGAGGGAGGAGCTGACCAGGCTGTGAGAAGCTGCGCCATTATTACCTAAAGCGTGTGCTTCCCAGCTGAACAGAAATACATAACAGAGCCACGAGTCCCAATGAAGCAATGCAGTGCGAAATTGCGCTAAAAGTAAATGCAAACACAATAACGCGCACTAAATAAAGGTACCGATGCAGAGGCTCTACCTCATAAGACCCTTAGGCTATGGAGGGAGATAACATTAACGGAATCTTCTCTTCCGGATATAAAATAAACCAGAATCCGTCTCAGAGAGAACAAATGCTCCACAAGTTAAAATAAACCACCAGATATATATTTTGTGCCTTGAATAAACTAAAGCCCAATAAGAAATTAACCCCTTCCTATTCATGAAGGCAGTTAATTTACAGTCTTCTGTCACATGCCTAACAGGAGACTGTAAATTAATAAATTAATAATAAAGTCCCATCAATAAATTGCAGAGAACCCAATATATTTTCAATGATTCTGAAGTGCCAGCCTCCTAGCCCCAGAAGACAATAGGCACTTACCTGCATCTATTCTAGCCGTCCGTCAGGAGGACTGCTCACGCAACGTGGAAGGACGCCAACTCCTTACAGGGGTCTGTGAAACAAAGAACGATCAGAGCAAACCTACTCAGGATTTCTATACCTCAGAAGTTAATAACTGCTTAAAAGCCACCACTGCCCTACTGAAGAGACTAACGTGGAGTACGGCTATACCCAATCTGGAGAGGAAACGTCAGGGCAAACCTACTCTGGCTTTCAAAATAATAAAACCTTGACTGAAGTGAAATAAATCCATTCTTCTTCAGACACCAAAAACTTTACCTCTTCCTTGTACTGAAGGCAAAGAGAATGACTGGGGGTTGTGGGAAGGGACGTGATACATTACAGCTTTGCTGTGGTGCTCTTTGCCTCCTCCTGCTGGCCAGGAGTGATATTCCCAACAGTAATTGATGATCCCGTGGACTCACTGTGTCATAAGAAAGTGTCCATAATGTAGCTAAACGAGTATTGATATGTTACTATCATTTTAAAAACAGAATTTATGCTTACCTGATAAATTACTTTCTCCAACGGTGTGTCCGGTCCACGGCGTCATCCATTACTTGTGGGAAATATTCTCCCCCACAGGGAAAGGCAAGGAGAGCACACAGCAAGAGCTGTCCATATAGCTCCCCCTCTGGCTCCGCCCCCCAGTCATTCGACCGACGGTTAGGAGAAAAAGGAGAAACTATAGGGTGCCGTGGTGACTGTAGTGTATAAAGAAAATTTTTTCAACCTGATTAAAAAACCAGGGCGGGCCGTGGACCTGACACACCGTTGGAGAAAGTAATTTATCAGGTAAGCATAAATTCTGTTTTCTCCAACATTGGTGTGTCCGGTCCACGGCGTCATCCATTACTTGTGGGAACCAATACCAAAGCTTTAGGACACGGATGAAGGGAGGGAGCAAATCAGGTTACCTAAACGGAAGGCACCACGGCTTGCAAAACCTTTCTCCCAAAAATAGCCTCCGAAGAAGCAAAAGAATCAAATTTGTAGAATTTGGCAAAAGTGTGCAGAGAAGACCAAGTCGCTGCCTTACATATCTGGTCAACAGAAGCCTCGTTCTTGTAGGCCCATGTGGAAGCCACAGCCCTAGTAGAGTGAGCTGTGATACGGTCAGGAGGCTGCCGTCCGGCAGTCTCATAAGCCAAGCGGATAATGCTTTTCAGCCAGAAAGAGAGAGAGGTAGCAGTAGCTTTTTGACCTCTCCTCTTACCAGAGTAAACGACAAACAAAGATGAGGTTTGTCTAAAATCTTTTGTTGCTTCTAAATAGAACTTTAAAGCACGAACAACATCTAAATTGTGTAATAAACGTTCCTTCTTTGAAACTGGATTCGGACACAAAGAAGGAACAACTATTTCCTGGTTGATGTTCTTGTTGGAAACAACTTTTGGAAGAAAACCAGGCTTAGTACGCAAAACAACCTTATCTGAATGAAAAACCAGATATGGTGGATTACACTGCAAAGCAGATAATTCAGAAACTCTTCTAGCAGAAGAAATAGCAACCAAAAACAGAACTTTCCAAGATAATAACTTAATATCTATGGAATGTAAAGGTTCAAACGGAACCCCTTGAAGAACTGAAAGAACTAAATTTAGACTCCAAGGAGGAGTCATGGGTCTGTAAACAGGCTTGATTCTAACCAAAGCCTGAACAAAAGCTTGTACATCTGGCAAAGCTGCCAGTCGTTTGTGCAACAAGACGGATAATGCAGAAATCTGTCCTTTTAGAGAACTAGCTGACAACCCTTTATCCAAACCTTCTTGGAGAAAGGAGAGAATCTTTGGAATTTTAATCTTACTCCAGGAGAATCCTTTGGATTCACACCAACAGAAAACATAATTTATGCTTACCTGATAAATTCCTTTCTCCTGTAGTGTAGTCAGTCCACGGGTCATCCATTACTTATGGGATATTAACTCCTCCCTAACAGGAAGTGCAAGAGGATCACCCAAGCAGAGCTGCTATATAGCTCCTCCCCTCTACGTCACACCCAGTCATTCGACCGAAAACCAAACGAGAAAGGAGAAACTATAGGGTGCAGTGGTGACTGGAGTATAATTTAAAATTTAGACCTGCCATAAAAAACAGGGCGGGCCGTGGACTGACTACACTACAGGAGAAAGGAATTTATCAGGTAAGCATAAATTATGTTTTCTCCTGTTAAGTGTAGTCAGTCCACGGGTCATCCATTACTTATGGGATACCAATACCAAAGCTAAAGTACACGGATGACGGGAGGGACAGGCAGGATCTTTACACGGAAGGAACCACTGCCTGAAGAACCTTTCTCCCAAAAACAGCCTCAGAAGAAGCAAAAGTGTCAAATTTGTAAAATTTGGAAAAAGTATGAAGAGAAGACCAAGTTGCAGCCTTGCAAATCTGTTCAACAGAGGCCTCATTCTTAAAGGCCCACGTGGAAGCCACAGCTCTCGTAGAATGAGCTGTAATTCTTTCAGGAGGCTGCTGTCCAGCAGTCTCATAGGCTAAACGTATTATGCTACGAAGCCAAAAAGAGAGAGAGGTAGCAGATGCTTTTTGACCTCTCCTCTGTCCAGAATAAACGACAAACAGGGAAGAAGTTTGGCGAAAATCTTTAGTTGCCTGTAAATAAAATTTCAGGGCACGGACTACGTCTAGATTGTGCAGAAGTCATTCCTTCTTTGAAGAAGGGTTAGGGCACAATGATGGAACAACAATCTCTTGATTGATATTCTTGTTAGTGACTACCTTAGGTAAGAACCCAGGTTTAGTACGCAGAACTACCTTGTCTGAATGAAAAATCAGATAAGGAGAATCACAATGTAAGGCCGATAACTCAGAGACTCTTCGAGCCGAGGAAATAGCCATTAAAAACAGAACTTTCCAAGATAACAGCTTGATATCAATGGAATGAAGGGGTTCAAACGGAACACCCTGTAAAACGTTAAGAACTAAGTTTAAGCTCCACGGTGGAGCAACAGTCTTAAACACAGGCTTAATCCTGGCCAAAGCCTGACAAAAAGCCTGAACGTCTGGAACTTCTGACAGACGTTTGTGTAAAAGGATGGACAGAGCTGAGATCTGTCCCTTTAAAGAACTTGCAGATAAACCCTTTTCTAAACCTTCTTGTAGAAAAGACAATATCCTAGGAATCCTAACCTTACTCCATGAGTAACTCTTGGATTCGCACCAGTGTAAATATTTACGCCATATCTTATGGTAAATTTTCCTGGTAACAGGTTTCCTAGCCTGTATTAAGGTATCAATTACTGACTCTGAAAATCCACGCTTTGATAAAATCAAGCGTTCAATCTCCATGCAGTCAGCTTCAGAGAAATTAGATTTTGATGTTTGAAAGGACCCTGAATTAGAAGGTCCTGTCTCAGAGGCAGCGACCAAGGTGGACAGGATGACATGTCCACTAGATCTGCATACCAGGTCCTGCGTGGCCACGCAGGCGCTATTAGAATCACCGATGCTTTCTCCTGTTTGATCCTGGCAATCAATCGAGGAAGCATCGGGAAGGGTGGAAACACATAAGCCATCTTGAAGGTCCAAGGTGCTGTCAGAGCATCTATCAGGACCGCTCCCGGGTCCCTGGATCTGGACCCGTAACAAGGAAGCTTGGCGTTCTGGCGAGACGCCATGAGATCCATATCTGGTTTGCCCCAACGTCGAAGTATTTGGGCAAAGACCTCCGGATGAAGTTCCCACTCCCCCGGATGAAAAGTCTGGCGACTTAGGAAATCCGCCTCCCAGTTCTCCACGCCTGGGATGTGGATCGCTGACAGGTGGCAAGAGTGAGACTCTGCCCAGCGAATTATCTTTGAAACTTCCATCATCGCTAGGGAACTCCTTGTCCCTCCCTGATGGTTGATGTAAGCCACAGTCGTGATGTTGTCCGACTGAAACCTGATGAACCTCAGAGTTGCTAACTGAGGCCAAGTCAGAAGGGCATTGAGAACTGCTCTCAATTCCAGAATGTTTATTGGAAGGAGACTCTCCTCCTGAGTCCATGATCCCTGAGCCTTCAGGGAATTCCAGACAGCGCCCCAACCTAGTAGGCTGGCGTCTGTTGTTACAATTGTCCAGTCTGGCCTGCTGAAGGGCATCCCTCTGGACAGATGTGGCCGAGAAAGCCACCATAGAAGAGAATCTCTGGTCTCTTGATCCAGATTCAGCATAGGGGACAAATCTGAGTAATCCCCATTCCACTGACTTAGCATGCACAATTGCAGCGGTCTGAGATGCAGGCGTGCAAAAGGTACTATGTCCATTGCCGCTACCATTAAGCCGATTACCTCCATGCATTGAGCCACTGACGGGTGTGGAATGGAATGGAATGAAGGATCCGGCAAGCATTTAGAAGTTTTGTTAACCTGTCCTCTGTCAGGTAAATCTTCATTTCTACAGAATCTATGAGAGTCCCTAAGAAGGGAACTCTTGTGAGTGGCAATAGAGAACTCTTTTCTTCGTTCACCTTCCACCCATGTGACCTTAGAAATGCCAGTACTAACTCTGTATGAGACTTGGCAGTTTGGAAACTTGACGCTTGTATCAGAATGTCGTCTAGGTACGGAGCTACCGATATTCCTCGCGGTCTTAGTACCGCCAGAAGAGAACCCAGAACCTTTGTAAAGATTCTTGGAGCCGTAGCTAACCAGAAGGGAAGAGCTACAAACTGGTAATGCCTGTCTAGGAAGGCAAACCTTAGATACCGGTAATGATCCTTGTGAATCGGTATGTGAAGGTAGGCATCCTTTAAATCCACTGTGGTCATGTACTGACCCCTTTGGATCATGGGTAAGATTGTCCGAATAGTTTCCATTTTGAACGATGGAACACTTAGGAATTTGTTTAGGATCTTTAAATCCAATATTGGTCTGAAGGTTCCTTCTTTCTTGGGAACCACAAACAGATTTGAGTAAAACCCTTGTCCGTGTTCCGACCGCGGAACCGGATGGATCACTCCCATTAGTAAAAGATCTTGTACACAGCGTAGAAACGCCTCTTTCTTTATCTGGTTTGTTGACAACCTTGAAAGATGAAATCTCCCTTGTGGAGGAGAAGCTTTGAAGTCCAGAAGATATCCCTGAGATATGATCTCCAACGCCCAGGGATCCTGGACATCTCTTGCCCAAGCCTGGGCAAAGAGAGAAAGTCTGCCCCCCACTAGATCCGTTTCCGGATCGGGGGCCCTCACTTCATGCTGTCTTAGGGGCAGCAGCAGGTTTTCTGGCCTGCTTGCCCTTGTTCCAGGTCTGGTTAGGTTTCCAGCCTTGTCTGTAGCGAGCAACAGTTCCTTCCTGTTTTGGAGCAGAGGAAGTTGATGCTGCTCCTGCCTTGAAGTTACGAAAGGCACGAAAATTAGACTGTCTAGCCCTTGGTTTGGCTCTGTCTTGAGGCAGGGCATGGCCCTTACCTCCCGTAATGTCAGCGATAATTTCTTTCAAACCGGGCCCGAATAATGTCTGCCCCTTGAAAGGTATGTTAAGCAATTTAGATTTAGAAGTCACATCAGCTGACCAGGATTTTAGCCACAGCGCTCTGCGCGCCTGAATGGCGAATCCGGAATTCTTAGCCGTAAGTTTAGTTAAGTGTACTACAGCATCAGAAATAAATGAATTAGCTAGCTTAAGGGCTTTAAGCTTGTGTGTAATCTCATCCAATGGAGCTGTGTCAAGGGTCTCTTCCAGAGACTCAAACCAAAATGCCGCCGCAGCCGTGACAGGCGCAATGTATGCAAGGGGTTGCAATATAAAACCTTGTTGAACAAACATTTTCTTAAGGTAACCCTCTAACTTTTTATCCATTGGATCTGAAAAGGCACAGCTATCCTCCACCGGGATAGTGGTACGCTTAGCTAAAGTAGAAACTGCTCCCTCCACCTTAGGGACCGTTTGCCATAAGTCCCGTGTGGTGGCGTCTATTGGAAACATTTTTCTGAATATAGGAGGGGGTGAAAAAGGCACACCGGGTCTATCCCACTCCTTAGTAACAATTTCAGTAAGTCTCTTAGGTATAGGAAAAACGTCAGTACACGTCGGTACCGCAAAATATTTATCCAACCTACATATTTTCTCTGGGATTGCAACCGTGTTACAATCATTCAGAGCCGCTAACACCTCCCCTAGTAATACACGGAGGTTCTCCAGCTTAAATTTAAAATTTGAAATGTCTGAATCCAGTTTATTTGGATCAGATCCGTCACCCACAGAATGAAGCTCTCCGTCTTCATGTTCTGCAAATTGTGACGCAGTATCAGACATGGCCCTAGCATTATCAGCGCACTCTGTTCTCACCCCAGAGTGGTCTCGTTTACCCCTAAGTTCTGGCAATTTAGATAAAACTTCAGTCATAACATTAGCCATGTCTTGTAAAGTGATTTGTAATGGCCGCCCTGATGTACTTGGCGTTACAATATCACGCACCTCCTGAGCGGGAGATGCAGGTACTGACACGTTAGGCAAGTTAGACGGCATAACTTCCCCCTCGTAGTCTGGTGAATTTTGCTTAACATGTACAGATTGGCTTTTATTTAAAGTAGCATCAATGCAATTAGTACATAAATTTCTATTGGGCTCCACCTTGGCCTTTGAACATATAGCACAAAGAGATTCCTCTGTGTCAGACATGTTTAAACAAACTAGCAATTAGACTAGCAAGCTTGGAAAATACTTTTCAAATGAATTTACAAGCAATATAAAAAACGTTACTGTGCCTTTAAGAAGCACACAAAAAAACTGTCACTTTGATATAACAATGAACCGGTCTAGTTATAGCAATCAATTTTTCATATGAAATGCATTAATTTAGCAAAGGATAGCACCCATCAGCAAATGGATTATTAACCCTTTAATACCAAAAACGATTGACAAATCAAATAAATACGTTTTTATCACAGTCAAAGCACAGTCTCACAGGTCTGCTGTGAGTGATTACCTCCCTCAAACTAGTTTTGGAGACCCCTGAGCTCTGTAGAGACGTCCTGGATCATGCAGGGAGAATAAGGAAGACTGTGACTGAATTTTTAATGCGTAGTAAAAGCGCCAAAATAGGCCCCTCCCACTCATAATACAGCAGTGGGGAAGCTCATTAAACTGATTTTATTCAAATAAACGATAGCCAAGTGGAAAATAATGCCCATAAATTTTCACCAAGTACCTCAGAGAGAAAAACGATTAACCTGCCAGTAAACGTTTTAAATATATGAAATAATAATAAAAGCCTGTTGCTAGTCGCTATCACTGCAGAAAGGCTATAAGTTATATGTATACCGTATTTTCTTAGTGAAGTGCCATTCCCCAGAAATACTTTAGTGCCAACATACATACATAACAGCCTGATACCAGTTGCTACTACTGCATTTAAGGCTGTACTTACATTATATTGGTATTAGCAGTATTTTCTCAGTCAATTCCATTCCTTAGAAAATAATATACTGCAACATACCTTTTTGCAGGTGAACCCTGCCCGCTGTCCCCTGTTCTGAAGTTACCTCGCTCCTCAGAATGGCAGAGAACAGCAAATGGATCTTAGTTACGTCCGCTAAGATCATACACAAACTCAGGTAGATTCTTCTTCTAATACTGCCTGAGAAGAAACAACACACTCCGGTGCTGTTTAAAACAACAAACTTTTGATTGAAGTAATAAAAAACTAAATTTAATAACCACACTCCTCTCACACATCCTATCTATTAGTTAGGTGCAAGAGAATGACTGGGTGTGACGTAGAGGGGAGGAGCTATATAGCAGCTCTGCTTGGGTGATCCTCTTGCACTTCCTGTTAGGGAGGAGTTAATATCCCATAAGTAATGGATGACCCGTGGACTGACTACACTTAACAGGAGAAATATCTTTTCCATATTTTATGGTAAATCTTTCTAGTCACAGGTTTTCTGGCTTGGACCAGAGTATCTATCACAAAATTTGAAAACCCACGCTTGGATAAAATCAAGCGTTCAATTTCCAAGCAGTCAGCTGCAGAGAAACTAGATTTGGATGTTCGAATGGACCTTGTACTAGAATATCCTGTCTCAAAGGTAGCTTCCATGGTGGAGCCGATGACATATTCACCAGGTCTGCATACCAAGTCCTGCGTGGCCACGCAGGAGCTATCAGAATCACCGAGGCCTTCTCCTGTTTGATCCTGGCTATGAGCCTGGGAAGGAGAGGAAACGGTGGAAACACATATGCTAGGTTGAACGACCAAGGCGCCACTAATGCATCCACTAGAGTCGCCTTGGGATCCCTGGATCTGGACCCGTAGCAAGGTATCTTGAAGTTCTGACGGGACGCCATTAGATCCATGTCTGGAATGCCCCATAATTGGGTTAACTGAGCAAAGACCTCCGGATGGAGTTCCCACTCCCCCGGATGGAAAGTCTGACGACTCAAATAGTCCGCCTCCCAGTTGTCTACTCCTGGGATGTGAATAGCAGATAGATGGCAGGAGTGATTCTCTGCCCATTGGATTATCTTGGTTACTTCCTTCATCGCTAGGGAACTCTTTGTTCCCCCCTGATGATTGATGTACGCAACAGTCGTTATGTTGTCCGACTGAAATCTTATGAACCTGGCTTCCGCTAGCTGAGGCCAAGCCAGGAGCGCATTGAATATAGCTCTTAGTTCCAAAATGTTTATCGGGAGAAGCGACTCTTCCCGCGACCATAGGCCCTGAGCTTTCAGGGAGTCCCAGACCGCGCCCCACCCCAAGAGGCTGGCGTCGGTCGTGACGATGACTCACTCCGGTCTGCGGAAACTCATTCCCTGAGACAGGTGATCCTGGGTCAACCACCAGAGAAGTGAGTCCCTGGTTACCTGATCTACTTGAATTTGGGGAGACAAGTCTGTATAGTCCCCATTCCACTGATTGAGCATGCATAGCTGTAATGGTCTTAGATGAATTCGAGCAAAAGGAACCACATCCATTGCTGCGACCATTAGTCCTATTACTTCCATGCATTGAGCTATGGAGGGTTGAGGAATAGAATGAAGAACTCGACAAGCTTTTAGAAGCTTTGCCTTTCTGACTTCTGTGAGAAAGATCTTCATTTCCACAGAATCTATTATTGTTCCCAGAAAAGGAACCCTTGTGGACGGTGACAGTGAACTTTTTTCTATGTTCACCTTCCACCCGTGAGATCTGAGAAAGGCCAACACAATGTCTGTATGAGCCCTCGCTTTGGAAAGGGACGACGCTTGGATTAGGATGTCGTCTAGATAAGGTGCTACAGCGATGCCCCTCGGCCTTAGGACCGCTAGAAGGGACCCTAGCACCTTTGTGAAAATTCTGGGAGCGGTGGCTAAACCGAATGGAAGAGCCACAAACTGGTAATGTTTGTCCAGAAAGGCGAACCTCAGGAACTGATGATGAGATTTGTGGATTGGGATATGCAGATACGCATCCTTTAGATCCACGGTAGTCAAAAATTGACCCTGTTGGATTGTCGGTAAGATTGTCCGAATGGTTTCCATCTTGAAGGATGGAACTCTGAGGAACTTGTTTAATATCTTTAAATCCAGAATTGGCCTGAAAGTTCCCTCTTTTTTGGGAACCACAAACAGGTTTGAGTAAAAACCTAGACCTTGTTCCCCGGAGGGGACTGGGTTTATCACTCCCATCTTTGATAGGTCTCTTACACAATGTAAGAATGCCTGTTTCTTTATCTGGTCTGAAGATAAGCGAGACAGGTGGAACCTTCCCTTTGGAGGAAGTCCCTTGAATTCTAACAGGTATCCCTTGGAAACTATCTCTAGTGCCCAGGGATCCAGAACATCTCTTGCCCAAGCCTGAGCGAAGAGAGATAGTCTGCCCCCTACCAGATCCGGTCCCGGATCGGGGGCTACCCCTTCATGCTGTCTTGGTAGCAGCAGCAGGTTTCTTGGTTTGTTTACCCTTGTTCCAGCCTTGCATGGGCTTCCAAGCGGGTTTGGGCTGGGCCGCGTTACCTTCTTGTCTAGCGGCAGTGGAGTTATTAGCCGGTCCGTTCCTGAAATTGTGAAAGGAACGAAAATTAGACTTGTTCTTAGCCTTAAAAGGCCTATCCTGTGGGAGGGCATGGCCCTTACCCCCAGTGATGTCTGAAATAATTTCCTTCAATTCCGGCCCAAAAAGGGTCTTACCCTTGAAAGGAATATTCAGTAACTTAGTCTTGGACGACACATCTGCCGACCAGGATTTTAGCCAAAGCGCCCTCCGCGCTACTATAGCAAAACCTGAGTTTTACGCCGCCAATTTCTTTATTTGAAAGGCGGCATCCAATATAAAGGAATTAGCTAACTTTAATGCGTGAATTCTGTCCATGACTTCTTCATAGGAAGTCTCTTTCTGGAGCGACCTTTCTAGTTCTTCGAACCAAAAGGACGCCGCTGAAGTGACAGTAATAACACACGTAGCTGGTTGAAGGATGAACCCTTGCTGAACAAAAATCTTTTTAAGCAATCCTTCCAATTTTTTATCCATAGGATCTTTGAAAGCGCAGCTGTCCTCTATAGGAATAGTTGTGCGCTTTGCTAGTGTTGAAACAGCTCCCTCAACCTTCGGGACCGTTTGCCATGCGTCCCTTCTAGGGTCTACTATGGGAAACATTTTCTTAAATATAGGAGGTGGGGCAAAGGGTACACCTGGCTTCTCCCACTCCTTTTCCACTATGTTAGCTACCCTCTTAGGTATTGGAAAAGCGTCGTCGTGCACTGGGACCTCTAAAAATTTGTCCAATTTGCACAACTTCTCTGGTACTACCATGGAATCACAGTCATCCAGAGTAGCTAATACCTCCTTAAGCAAAGTGCGGAGATGTTCTAGTTTAAACTTAAATGCCACTAGATCAGGTTCTGCCTGTTGAGAAATTTTTCCTGAATCTGAAATTTCACCCTCAGACAGCCCTTCCCTTACAGCCAATTCCGATTGATGCGAGGGTAAAATAGATAAGGCATCGTCAGCGTCTGATTGTTCATCCTTTTTATCTGTATTTAAAACTGAACAATCACGCTTTCTCTGAAAAGCTGGCAGTTTGGATAAAAGATTTGCTATAGAATTATCCACTACTACTGATAATTGTTGCATAGAAATAAGCACTGGCGCGCTAGGTGTCGCCTGCGCGGGCAAAGCTGGTGTAGACACAGAAGGAGAGGATGTAGAGCTATCCCCACTACCTTCATTAGATAAATCATCTTGGGCAACATTATGAAAAATAACAGAGCTGTCCTGATTTTGTTTGGACGCTATGGTGCAATTATCACAAACACTCGAAGGGGGAACCACATTTGTCTCTATACACTCAGAACATAGGTTATCTGATGGAACAGACATGTTAAACAGATTTAGGCAGGCAAACAATGCAATAAAAACGATTTTAAACAAAAACGTTACTGTCTCTTTAAATAATAAAATGACACATTTATTTCTGAATGTTCAAAAAACTATGAAGGCAATATCCGATTTTTCTGAAATTTGGACCCCAGTGTCTTAATGCTTAGAAAGTATTGCACAGCAAATATGGAGACTCTAGCTCTTAAAACAAGCAAACCGGAGCTAATTGTTGGATTTAACCGTTTTTATACACTACAATCCCTGCTACAGCCTTGTTGCAGCTTTTTACCTTCCTTAGGGGTCACCATTCACAGAAAAAAGCCTTTTGGAGTCACTTTCTGAGCCACAGGACCCTATCTGCATGCACTGCCTTGTAAATCAACTGTGCAGCTGAAGCACCAAAATGAGGCTTCCTCCCTCAGCACACTAGAGTGAAGGGGCCTTCCTGACTAGATTTAGGTGTCTAAAACAAGCCAGATCAATAAAAAACGTTCCCCAGTGTATGTGAGCTTATAAAATATTTCAAATGGTATCATATTGTAATAAAAACCAATCGATTTTGCCCCTAACAGTGTCTACCAGCATAAAAAACAAAAAGGGGAAGCCTGTTATCTTTTTTGCTGAGGTGAAAGAAAAATGGCTTACCTTTTCCCCTGAGGGGAAATATGACTGTCATCTAGCATTAGCCTGTGTTGTTAGAAGGAGACCAGTCATACCTGAAGCAGATGAGTCTGCAAACTGTTACCCCCAACTGAAGTTCTCTGGTTTCAACAGTCCTGCGTGATAACAGTAATGGATTTTAGTTACTGTCTGCTAAAATCATAGCCCTCTTAAACAGAAATCTTCATCACTTTTCTGTTATAGAGTAAATAGTACAAGCCAGCACTATTTTAAAATAACAAACTCTTGATAGAAGAATAAAAAACTACAACTAACACCACAAACTCCTCGCCATCCCCGTGGTAGATGCTACTTGTTCAGAGCGGCAAGGAGAATGACTGGGGGGCGGAGCCAGAGGGGGAGCTATATGGACAGCTCTTGCTGTGTGCTCTCCTTGCCTTTCCCTGTGGGGGAGAATATTTCCCACAAGTAATGGATGACGCCGTGGACCGGACACACCAATGTTGGAGAAAACTAAACTATACTTACCAATAGACACTCGTCCACTAGCAATCAAGTAGCAGACAGCCAAACCAGTACTGAAACATATCAGCAGAGGTTATCGAAAAGGAGTACATCTGTAAATCCATAAAGGAAGGTCAAAGACACGTCCCTGTGACCGATTACAGAGGTGAAAACAAAGCAACATAAACCATACCCCAAATACATCCCTCTGATAAGCACTGTACTCTGAGGGGACAACAAAGTCAGTTGGGAGAACGGCACCACTGTCAGTGCTCGGTGTAAGGGGATGTACTGCAATACCCCAAAAAGTATGCAACAATGCGAGGATACCAGCACAGTTAGGTTAAAAAATATTACTTTATTGAAGACCTTTGTAAAATTAGCAACGTTTTGGGGTTAACCCCTTAGTCATGCCATATAGTACATTCAATGTTTGGTGTCTTTTTAAACACTCTCATATTCGTGCCAAATCTGTCAAACAATGTGCGCTTGGTGCCACCTAGTGGCGTTCTCTTTATATTACACTTAACTATTTTTATTTCCAAACAGAATGTATCAATTTAAAAACAAAATATCATCTTTACATGCACAGCAACAATACGCGTATGTGCCTTTTCATTATAGCCCCAGCATTAATATTCTTAATTATAATATTTCACAACTGTGTTAGTGGCCTCACTACGTGTCCTTGATGACAATTCCATAATGGACCTATCCCTCAATGGAGTAATGTATCCTTTCCTGTAACTTTGTATGCAACGCATTCTTCTATAAACAATTCCTCTATAAAAAACAAGAGGGATCGAAATCACGGTTTAACCCTTTAGGTGCCATGGTTTTGATTTTAAAAATCCACCACATCTCTCTCTGTTTGAGGAATACCTCCCTATCAGAACCATTTCTGGGGATTTGAATCTGCTCAATTACTTGCCAGCGGAGCTGGCTGATATTGTGGCCCTTCTTAATGAAATGTTTAGACAATGGGGCATCTACATTTTTCCTTCTAATGTTGCTCCTGTGTTGACTAATGCGGTCTCTGATTTTTTGTGTAGTCTCCCCTAAATAAATTAGGGAACACAGGCATTTAATTAGGTATATGACATACATGCTTTCGCAAGTGTAGAAACTCTCAATGTTAACCCTTCTTCCATTGTGTGGGTGGAAAAAGTGTGGCCCTTTTATAATTGAGCTACAGCTCATACACCCTAAGCACGGGTAGCATCCTTTCCTTTTACTTCCTATATGTGTTTGTTTAAAACCTCTGTTAGGTCCTACATCAGTTCTGACCAAATGGTCTCTTATATTTTTAACTCGCCTGTAGGCTATTAAATGGGGGTCCTGTAGTTGTTTAATATTGGGATTACAATTTTTTAGAATATACCAATTCTTTCTGATAATTTTGCAATTCTGTCACTATAAGGGCTATATTGTGACACAAATACAATCCTCTCTCCCTTGGTTTTGTTTACATTACTTCTCTGCTCAGGGTTTTGTATTTCCTTCAACTTTCTGTCAATGAGACCCGCAGGGTAACCCCTTTCAAGAAATTTATATTTCATTTGTTTTAATCGCAATTTTTTATGTTTTTCTTCACTGACTATCCTCTGTACTCTGAGGAGTTGACTCTTTGACTCTTTGGTAGTGACTCTATTAATCTCCTAGGGTGGAAACTATCAAATTTTAATAATGTGTTCTTGTCAGTGTCTTTGATAAAAAGATCAAATTTTAAACCATTTGTACATTTAGTGATTCTGGTATCAAGGAAGGTGACAGATTCTTCACTATAAGTCATTGTGAAATAAAGGTCCCTTACCTCTGAATTGAGCTCCTCAACAAATTTAGTAAGGGTTCCAACGTTGCCCCACCACACGCCAAACACATTGTCTATGTAACGTAGCCAAACAGCCCCATTCTCTTTGAATAGCTGATTTTCATAGACCCTTCTTTCCTCGAACTCATTCATATAAAGGTTGGTGTATGATGGGGCAACGTTGGAGCCCATTGCTGATCCCTTAACCTGGACGAATTCCTGAAAGAGGAAATAATTCCAGTATAAAACCAGACAAAGCAATCTCTCCACAAAACAACATTGTACTGTTGTGTATCTACCACTTACCATTAGTGTCTTTCTAATGATGGCTACTCCAGTTTCATGTTTGATGGAGGTGTATAGACTCCTCACATCCACGGTAAATAGTATATACCGGCTAGTAGGCAGATCTAACATTTTGGCTCTTTCTAGAAAATGCCCTGTGTCTTTAACGAAACTAGCCATTTTTACAACCTCTGGTTGTAGCAATGTATCTATAAATTTAGAGATGTTTGTAAACACTGATTCTATGCAGGAGACTATGGACCTCCCCGGAGGTCTGTGTAGGTCCTTATGAATTTTAGGGACCGTATAAAAAATAGGGGTCCCTTGGTTTCTCAGCATATAGATACTCTGCCAATTTTTTATCTATGATCTCCATCTTAATGGCTTGATCTAGAATATATTTTATCTCCTTCTGTATTTTATAGACTGGATTGGCTGAAATCTTTCTATATGTGATAGGGTCTTCTAATTGAGTTCTAATTTCTTCTATGTAGTATTCCCTATCCATGATGACGGTGGCCCCTCCCTTATCAGCCCCCTTTAAAATTATTTTGTTGTTAGTTTTCAATGATTTGAGTGCCAGGTTATCACTTTTAGAAAAATTAGCCCTTCCTTTGTGTTGTTTATGTATAGCTTCTTTTTTTCTTTCCACTGTTTGTATCTGTTTAATCTCATTCTCAACCAAACTAATGAAGGTGTTTATACTGTGATTAAAGATATTAGGACAGAAAGAACTTTTTTTCTTTAGGTCTAAATTTTGTGAAGTTAAAGTGATTTTATTCTCATCGTGCTTACTCTCAATTCTGGAATGATTCGTGGGCTCACCAAAAAACAATTTCAATTTAATATTTCTAAACAGTCTATGTAAATCCTTGGTTAACTCAAAAAAGTCAATCTCCTTGCGTGGATAATAAGACAATCCCTTATTCAACATAGACAGTTCTTGTTTAGTTAAATCTTGTTTAGAAATATTTACCACGGTAGCCTGTGTGCCGTTCACTTCTTTGTCGCCGCTCTCCTTTGTGATTTCCTTGCTTGATCCGTCGTTTGCTGGGACTGGCTCACACCTTTTCTTCCACTGTTTTCAGCCCCCCCGGCGGCATCGCTTTCGCCGCCACTCAGCTCTAAAGGGGATAAATCAGCACCACTTGATGATGTGTTAGAGTGTTCCGTGTCGCTACCGTTGCGTGCTTGTTGCCGTCTCTTCCGATTGGCTCTCCTGCGACCTCCCATTCTACTAGCATTCTGGTTACCCTGGAAACCTCCACGCCATTTGTAGACTCTACCCAATTTGTAGTCGTCTTCGTCTCGCTTAAAATTTTGTCCTCTTTATCTCTTTAATCGCCTTTTGCTCAACTGCTATTTTCTCCTCAATCCTTTTATCGAGGCTCTCCATCTCCTCCGAGGTAAGCATAGAAATTAAGTCGGCCTAAGGACGGCACCCTCACTTACTGTGGAAAAGGAATATGAAGCGCTCAAAGTGAAATTGATGAAGTGGGACCTCCATGCTACTACCCTATCGGAGTATTATAGGGTAAGAAGGATTCCCAGGGGCCTCAGAATGAACACCTGCCCGACGCTCCTCAGGGAAAATAAAGCCTATTGCGATAAATTTGAGGCTATCCTGAATAAATGTTCACTCAATCTAATGGTTTGCACGGTAGAAGCCCTGCTTCAGGAAATTGACATACAGGTGGACACCACGAAGAAACAAAGAGCCGACTTAATTTCTATGCTTACCTCGGAGGAGATGGAGAGCCTCGATAAAAGGATTGAGGAGAAAATAGCAGTTGAGCAAAAGCGATTAAGGAGATAAAGAGGACGAAATTTCAGCGAGACGAAGACGACTACAAATTGAGTAGAGTCTACAAATGGCGTGGAGGTTTCCAGGGCAACCAGAATGCTAGTAGAATGGGAGGTCGCAGGAGAGCCAATCAGAAGAGACGGCAACAAGCACGCAACGGAAGCGACACGGAATACTCTTAACACATCATCAAGTGGTGCTGATTTATCCCCTTTAGAGCTGAAAGGCGGCGAAAGCGATGCCGCCGGGGGGGGGGGGCGAAAACACTGGAAGAAAAGGTGTGAGCCAGTCCCAGCAAACGACGGATCAAGCAAGGAAATCACAAAGGAGAGTGGCGATGAAGACGTGAATGGCACACAGGCTACTGTGGTAAATATTTCTAAACAAGATTTAACTAAACAAGAACTGTCTATGTTGAATAAGGGATTGTCTTATTGTCCACGCAAGGAGATTGACTTTTTCGAGTTAACCAAGGATTTACATAGACTGTTTAGAAATATTAAATTGAAATAGTTTTTTGGTGAGCCCACGAATCATTCAAGAATTGAGAGTAAGCACGATGAGAATAAAATCACTTTAACTTCACAAAATTTAGACCTAAAGAAAAAAAGTTATTTCTGTCCTAATATCTTTAATCAAAGTATAAACACCTTCATTAGTGTGACAGACCCCTCTGTCAACCTCCCTACGGATTATGGATTCAGGCATTATGTTAAGTCACCCTGTGCCCATTATAGGTACAGGGTGCAAATCCAACAGTACTGGAGGGGTTAACTTCAGTTTTGAGTAGCTGTTAGTTTTGAGTATCTGTACTGTCTAAGACAGTTGTTGTTAGCAGTTGTTGTTGTTGCACCAGTTTTAAGCAGTGGCTAGAAGCAAAATGAATAGCTGATTTAGACTTAAACTTGGACTGAATTATTTAGACGACATTTTTAAGATGAGGATGTCTCTGCCTAACTAAAAGATATTGTGGATCCTACTGCCTCTCCGCTACAATTGGTGGCAGCGGTGGGATAGTCCTCATAGCCCAGAAGAGCAACTACACATCCGGACCTAATGGGAATACAGTATGAAAGGCTGAAAAGAGCTACCCTTAAAGACCTGCTGCTGAGCCCCAGGATGCTGAGCTCAGTAAATCTCTGTCCACTATTGATACGTGGAAGTCCCGTTACAATGCGCTGATGAAGGAGAAGAGTCAAGTAAAGGATGAAATGTTCACGTTAAACAATCACGTAACGATGCTAGCGGGAGAAAGAGAGGAGCGCAGAGGAAAAAGCGTGTTTAGAACGGGAATCTCTGCTAGACAAGCTGCACCGACAGACCGCAGAAAACAACAGCTTCAGAGTGGAACATGAAACATTAAAGACAAACTTAGCAACATTGGAGGAGAAGCTGACGCTGGCTCATAGTGAGGTGCAGCAACTCAAGGGCACCCTACGTCAGTATGAAGGACTATGAAGGTACAAAAAACTCGTAAAGAAGCCGATGAGATTTGTCTCCAACTGGAAAGAAGCGTCTCTGAAAACAAAAACTTGAAGGAATGTTTAGCCCTGGTCTGGGCACTGAAGAAGTTGAACCCTTATTTAGACAGGAATTCTCTCTCATAACGGGAATGCAGATGGATTGTCCCGGCAAACTGATATTCCTACCACCTCCTAGTCCGGTCATCCCCAAGTTGACCCGCCAAAGGGTCAAGCCGGGTCTGCCGGAGTGTCCCACAAGGAGGGGGCCATTTGATAGACCCCTCTATCAACCTACCTACGGATTATGGATTCAGGCATTATGTTAAGTTACCCTGTGCCCATTATAGGTACAGGGTGCAAATCCAACAGTACTGGAGGTGTTAACGTCAGTTTTGAGTAACTGTTAGTTTTGAGTAACTGTATTGTCTAAGACAGTTGTTGTTAGCAGTTGTTGTTGTTGCACCAGTTTTAAGCAGTGGCTAGAAGCAAAATAAATAGCTGATTTAGACTTAAACTTGGACTGAATTATTTAGACGACATTTTTAAGATGAGGATGTCTCTGCCTAACTAAAAGATATTGTGGATCCTACTGCCTCTACGCTACAATTAGTTTGGTTGAGAATGAGATTAAACAGATACAAACAGTGGAAAGAAAAAAGAAACTATACATAAACAACACACAGGAAGGGCTAATTTTTCTAAAAGTGATAACCTGGCACTCAAATCATTGAAAACTAACAACAAAATAATTTTAAAGGGGGCTGATAAGGGAGGGGCCACCGTCATCATGGATAGGGAATACTACATAGAAGATATTAGAACTCAATTAGAAGACCCTATCACATATAGAAAGATTTCAGCCAATCCAGTCTATAAAATACAGAAGGAGATAAAATATATTCTAGATCAAGCCATTAAGATGGAGATCATAGATAAAAAAAATTGGCAGAGTATCTATATGCTGAGAAACCAAGGACCCCTATTTTTTATACGATCCCTAAAATTCATAAGGACCTACACAGACCTCCGGGGAGGCCCATAGTCTCCTACATAGAATCAGTGTTTACAAACATCTCTAAATTTATAGATAAATTGCTACAACCAGAGGTTGTAAAAATGGCTAGTTTCGTTAAAGACACAGGGCATTTTCTAGAAAGAGCCAAAATGTTAGATCTGCCTACTAGCCGGTATATACTATTTACCATGGATGTGAGAAGTCAATACACCTCCATCAAACACGAAACTGGAGTAGCCATCATTAGAAAGACACTCATGGTAAGTGGTAGATACACGGCAGTACAATGCTGTTTTGTGGAGAGATTGCTTTGTCTGGTTTTATACTGGAATTATTTCCTCTTTCAGGAAGACTGGTTCGTCCAGGTTAAGGGAACCGCAATGGGCTCCAACGTTGCCCCATCATACGCCAACCTTTATATGAATGAGTTAGAGGAAAGAAGGGTCTATGAAAATCAGCTATTCAAAGAGAACGGGGCTGTTTGGCTACGTTACATAGACGACGTGTTTGGTGTGTGGTGGGGCGACGTTGGAACCCTTACTAAATTTGTTGAGGAGCTCAATTCAGAGGTAAGGGACCTTTATTTCACAATGACTTATAGTGAAGAATATGTCACCTTCCTTGATACCAGAATCACTAAATGTACAAATGGTTTAAAATTTGATCTTTTTATCAAGGACACTGACAAGAACACATTATTAAAATTTGATAGTTTCCACCCTAGGAGATTAATAGAGTCACTACCAAAGAGTCAACTCCTCAGAGTACAGAGGATAGTCAGTGAAGAAGAAGATAAAAAATTGAGATTAAAACAAATGAAAGATAATTTTCTTGAAAGGGGTTACCCTGCAGGTCTCATTGACAGAAAGTTGAAGGAAATACAAAACCCTGAGCAGAGAAGTAATGTAAACAAAAACAAGGGAGAGAGGATTGTATTTGTGTCCCAATATAGCCCTTATAGTGACAGAATTAGCAAAATTATCAGAAAGAATTGGTATATTCTAAAAAATTGTAATCCCAATATTAAACAACTACAGGACCCCCCTTTAATGGAGTAAAAGGAAAGGATGCTACCCGTGCTTAGGGTGTATGAGCTGTAGCTCAATTATAAAAGGGCCACACTTTTTCCAACCCACACAATGGAAGAAGGTTTAACATTGAGGGTTTCTACACTTGCGAAAGCACGTATGTCATATACCTAATTAAATGCCTATGTTCCCTAATTTATTTAGGGGAGACTACACAAAAAATCAGAGACCGCATTAGTCAACACAGGAGCAACATTAAAAGGAAAAGGCAAGTAATTGAGCAGATTCAAATCCCCAGAAATGGTTCTGATATGGAGGTATTCCTCAAACAGAGAGAGATGTGGTGGATTTTTAAAATGGAAACCATGGCACCTAAAGGGTTAAACTGTGATTTCGATTTCTCTCGTTTTTTATAGAGGAATTGTTTATAGAAGAATGCGTTGCATACAAAGTTACAGGAAAGTATACATTACTCCATTGAGGGATAGGTCCATTATGGAATTGTCATCAAGGACACGTAGTGAGGCCAATAACACAGTTGTGAAATATTATAATTAAGAATATTAATGCTGGGGCTATAATGAAAAGGCACATAAGTGTATTGTTGCTGTGCATGTATAGGTGATATTTTGTTTTTAAATTGATACATTCTATTTGGAAATAAAAATAGTTAAGTGTAATATAAAGAGAACGCCACCAGGCGGCGCCAAGCGCACATTGTTTGGACAGATTTGGCGCGAATATGAGAGTGTTTAAAAATACACCAAACATTGAATGTACTATATGGCATGACTAAGGGGTTAACCCTGAAACGTTGGTAATTTTACAAAGGTCTTCAATAAAGTAATATTTTTTTTACCTAACTGTGCTGTATTGTTGCGTACTCTGAGGGGAACCGGGTCTCAACATAAACCCCTTTCTCTGAAGAATCATATGCATATCAAACTTTAAAAACCAAACTTTCTACCAAAGGCTGCTTCAGAAGAAGCACAAACACCAAAATGGTAGAATTTAGTAAAAGTATGCAAAGAAGACCAATTAGCTGCCTTGCAAAGAAAAGTTCTTTATTCTCTTATCTGATGCATCCTGCAAATGATAAGATTCAAACACTATTTGCTCCTGTATTGATTTAATAATCTCCACAAACCCCGGTACTCTCTTTGCTATCCAATATTTTAATATCAGATGTCTAACAGTTAATATGATTGTATTAACAACCCCTATCCAGTAGCTATCTCCAGTATTTAATGGTGATATCAAAAGGATAATATCTTGTAGCTTCAAAGATAAAGATATTTTAAAATGTTGATTAATCCAATAGGTGATTTTCGACCAAAGTTGGTTAATTTTAAAGCAAAACCAGAACATGTGTAGCAGGTCGGCTCTAGCATACGAACATCTAGGGCAGCTACTTGAACTAGTTGGATAAAATTTAGCGATTTTCAATGGGTATAGATAGAAATTATTAATAAGCTTCATGTGGGATTCTTTCCAGCCCATAGAGACCTTGCATTTCTTTGAAATAGAAAAACATAATTTATGCTTACCTGATAAATTCCTTTCTTCTGTTGTGTGATCAGTCCACGGGTCATCATTACTTCTGGGATATAACTCCTCCCCAACAGGAAATGCAAGAGGATTCACCCAGCAGAGCTGCATATAGCTCCTCCCCTCTACGTCAGTCCCAGTCATTCGACCAAGAATCAACGAGAAAGGAGTAACCAAGGGTGAAGTGGTGACTGGAGTATAATTTAAAAGATATTTACCTGCCTTAAAACAGGGCGGGCCGTGGACTGATCACACAACAGAAGAAAGGAATTTATCAGGTAAGCATAAATTATGTTTTCTTCTGTTATGTGTGATCAGTCCACGGGTCATCATTACTTATGGGATACCAATACCAAAGCAAAAGTACACGGATGACGGGAGGGATAGGCAGGCTCATTATACAGAAGGAACCACTGCCTGAAGAACCTTTCTCCCAAAAATAGCCTCCGAAGAAGCAAAAGTGTCAAATTTGTAAAATTTGGAAAAAGTATGAAGCGAAGACCAAGTTGCAGCCTTGCAAATCTGTTCAACAGAGGCCTCATTCTTAAAGGCCCAAGTGGAAGCCACAGCTCTAGTGGAGTGAGCTGTAATTCTTTCAGGAGGCTGCTGTCCAGCAGTCTCATAGGCTAAACGTATTATGCTACGAAGCCAAAAAGAGAGAGAGGTAGCAGAAGCTTTTTGACCTCTCCTCTGTCCAGAGTAAACGACAAACAAGGAAGAAGTTTGGCGAAAATCTTTAGTTGCCTGCAAGTAGAACTTGAGGGCACGAACTACATCCAGATTGTGTAAAAGACGTTCCTTCTTTGAAGAAGGATTTGGACACAAGGATGGGACAACAATCTCTTGATTGATGTTCCTGTTAGTGACTACCTTAGGTAAGAACCCAGGTTTAGTACGCAGAACTACCTTGTCTGAGTGAAAAATCAGATAAGGGGAATCACAATGTAAGGCTGATAACTCAGAGACTCTTCGAGCCGAGGAAATAGCCATTAAAAACAGAACTTTCCAAGATAACATTTTTATATCAATGGAATGAAGGGGTTCAAACGGAACACCCTGTAAAACGTTAAGAACTAAGTTTAAACTCCATGGTGGAGCAACAGCTTTAAACACAGGCTTGATCCTAGCTAAAGCCTGACAAAAGGACTGGACGTCTGGATTTTCTGACAGACGTCTGTGGAACAAGATGGACAGAGCTGAAATCTGTCCCTTTAATGAACTAGCTGATAAACCCTTTTCTAAACCTTCTTGTAGAAAAGACAATATCCTAGCGATCCTAACCTTACTCCAGGAGTAACCTTTGGATTCGCACCAGTATAGGTATTTCCGCCATATTTTATGGTAAATCCTTCTGGTAACAGGCTTCCTAGCCTGAATCAGGGTATCAATAACCGACTCAGAAAAACCACGTTTTGATAAAATCAAGCGTTCAATTTCCAAGCAGTCAGCTTCAGAGAAGTTAGATTTTGATGTTTGAATGGACCCTGTATCAGAAGGTCCTGTCTTAGAGGTAGAGACCAAGGCGGACAGGATGACATGTCCACTAGATCTGCATACCAAGTCCTGCGTGGCCAAGCAGGTGCTATTAGAATTACTGATGCTCTCTCCTGTTTGATTTTGGCAATCAATCGAGGAAGCAGCGGGAAGGGTGGAAACACATAAGCCATCCTGAAGTTCCAAGGTGCTGTCAAAGCATCTATCAGAACTGCTCCCGGATCCCTGGATCTGGATCCGTAGCGAGGAAGTTTGGCGTTCTGGCGAGACGCCATGAGATCTATCTCTGGTTTGCCCCAACGTCGAAGTATTTGGGCAAAGACCTCCGGATGAAGTTCCCACTCCCCCGGATGAAGAGTCTGGCGACTCAAGAAATCCGCCTCCCAGTTCTCCACTCCCGGGATGTGGATTGCTGACAGGTGGCAAGAGTGAGACTCTGCCCAGCGAATTATCTTTGATACTTCCATCATTGCTAGGGAGCTTCTTGTCCCTCCCTGATGGTTGATGTAAGCTACAGTCGTGATGTTGTCCGACTGAAACCTGATGAACCCCCGAGTTATTAACTGGGGCCAAGCCAGAAGGGCATTGAGAACTGCTCTCAATTCCAGAATGTTTATTGGAAGGAGACTCTCCTCCTGATTCCATAGTCCCTGAGCCTTCAGAGAATTCCAGACAGCGCCCCAACCTAGTAGGCTGGCGTCTGTTGTTACAATTGTCCAGTCTGGCCTGCTGAATGGCATTCCTCTGGACAGGTGTGGCCGATGAAGCCACCATAGAAGAGAATTTCTGGTCTCGTGATTCAGATTCAGAGTAGGGGACAAATCTGAGTAATCCCCATTCCACTGACTTAGCATGCATAGTTGCAGCGGTCTGAGGTGTAGGCGTGCAAAAGGTACTATGTCCATTGCCGCTACCATTAAGCCGATCACCTCCATGCATTGAGCTACTGACGGGTGTTGAATGGAATGAAGGACGCGGCATGCATTTTGAAGTTTTGTTAACCTGTCTTCTGTCAGGTAAATCTTCATTTCTACAGAATCTATAAGAGTCCCCAAGAATGGAACTCTTGTGAGAGGAAAGAGAGAACTCTTCTTTTCGTTCACTTTCCATCCATGCGACCTTAGAAATGCCAGAACTAACTCTGTATGAGACTTGGCAGTTTGAAAGCTTGAAGCTTGTATTAGAATGTCGTCTAGGTACGGAGCTACCGAAATCCCTCGCGGTCTTAGTACCGCTAGAAGGGCCCCCAGAACCTTTGTGAAGATTCTTGGAGCCGTAGCCAATCCGAATGGAAGAGCTACAAACTGGTAGTGCCTGTCTAAGAAGGCAAACCTTAGATACCGGTGATGATCTTTGTGGATCGGTATGTGAAGGTAAGCATCCTTTAAATCCACTGTGGTCATGTACTGACCCTCTTGGATCATGGGTAAAATTGTCCGAATAGTTTCCATTTTGAACGATGGAACTCTTAGGAATTTGTTTAGAGTCTTTAAATCTAAGATTGGCCTGAAAGTTCCCTCTTTTTTGGGAACCACAAACAGGTTTGAGTAGAACCCTTGTCCTTGTTCCGACCACGGAACCGGATGGATCACTCCCATTGTTAACAGATCTTGTACGCAGCGTAGAAACGCTTCTTTCTTTATCTGGTTTGTTGACAACCTTGACAGATGAAATCTCCCTCTTGGGGGAGATAATTTGAAGTCTAGAAGGTATCCCTGAGATATGATCTCTAGTGCCCAGGGATCCTGAACATCTCTTGCCCAGGCCTGGGCGAAGAGAGAGAGTCTGCCCCCTACTAGATCCGGTCCCGGATCGGGGGCTCTCGGTTCATGCTGTCTTTGGGGCAGCAGCAGGTTTCCTGGCCTGCTTGCTTTTGTTCCAGGACTGGTTAGGCTTCCAGCCTTGCCTGTAACGAGCAACAGCTCCTTCCTGTTTTGGTGCAGTGGAGGTTGATGCTGCTCCTGTTTTGAAATTCCGAAAGGGACGAAAATTAGACTGTCTAGCCTTAGCTTTGGCCTTGTCTTGAGGTAGGGCGTGGCCCTTACCTCCCGTAATGTCAGCGATAATTTCTTTCAAACCGGGCCCGAATAAGGACTGCCCCTTGAAAGGTATATTAAGTAATTTGGACTTAGAAGTAACATCAGCTGACCAGGATTTTAGCCACAGTGCCCTGCGTGCCTGTATGGCGAATCCTGAGTTCTTAGCCGTAAGTTTGGTTAAATGTACTACGGCCTCCGAAATGAAAGAATTAGCTAGTTTAAGGACTCTAAGCCTGTCCGTAATGTCGTCTAGCGTAGAGGAACTAAGGTTCTCTTCAAGCGACTCAATCCAAAATGCTGCCGCAGCCGTAATCGGCGCGATACATGCAAGGGGTTGTAATATAAAACCTTGTTGAACAAACATTTTCTTAAGGTAACCCTCTAATTTTTTATCCATTGGATCTGAGAAAGCACAGCTATCCTCCACCGGGATAGTGGTACGCTTAGCTAAAGTAGAAACTGCTCCCTCCACCTTGGGGACCGTTTGCCATAAGTCCCGAGTGGTGGCGTCTATTGGAAACATCTTTCTAAATATTGGAGGGGTGAGAACGGCACACCGGGTCTATCCCACTCCTTAGTAACAATTTCAGTTAGTCTCTTAGGTATAGGAAAAACGTCAGTACTCGCCGGTACCGCAAAGTATTTATCCAACCTACACAGTTTCTCTGGTATTGCAACAGTGTTACAATCGTTGAGAGCTGCTAAGACCTCCCCTAGTAGTACACGGAGGTTCTCCAATTTAAATTTAAAATTTGAAATATCTGAGTCCAATCTGTTTGGATCAGAACCGTCACCCACAGAATGAAGCTCTCCGTCCTCATGCTCTGCGAGCTGTGACGCAGTATCAGACATGGCCCTAGCATTGTCAGCGCACTCTGTTCTCACCCCAGAGTGATCACGCTTGCCTCTTAGTTCAGGTAATTTAGACAAAACTTCAGTCATAACAGTAGCCATATCTTGTAATGTTATCTGTAATGGCCGCCCAGATGTACTAGGCGCCAAAATATCACGCACCTCCCGGGCGGGAGATGCAGGTACTGTCGCGTGAGGCGAGTTAGTCGGCATAACTCTCCCCTCGCTGTTTGGTGAAATTTGTTCACATTGTACAGATTGAGTTTTATTTAAAGTAGCATCAATACAGTTAGTACATAAATTTCTATTGGGCTCCACCTTGGCATTGGAACAAATGACACAGATATCATCCTCTGAGTCAGACATGTTTAACACACTAGCAAAAAAACTTACAACTTGGTTATAATCTTTTTTAGCAAAAAACGTACTGTGCCTCAAAGAGGTACTAACGATTAAATGACAGTTGAAATAATGAACTGAAAAACAGTTATTGCATCAAATTTTAAAACAACACAACTTTTAGCAAAGGTTTGTTCCCATTAGTAAAAAACAACACTAATTAAATTTGTACATAAGAAAACAAAACAACGTCTTTTATACACAGTCACTATAAGAATTCTCACAGCTCTGCTGAGAGAATTTACCTCCCTTCAAAGAAGTTTGAAGACCCCTGAGATCTGTCAGAGATGAACCGGATCATGCAGGACATATAAAAGTAGCTGACTGGAATTTTTTGATGCGTAGCAAAGAGCGCCAAAAACGGCCCCTCCCTCTCCCACACAGCAGTGAAGAGAAACGAAACTGTCACAATTAAAGCAAAAAACTGCCAAGTGGAAAATAATGCCCAAACATTTATTCACACAGTACCTCAGCAATGTAAACGATTCTACATTCCAGCAAAAACGTTTAACATGAGAATAGTTATTAAAAGGATTAGTGACCTTAACACAGTAGTTCCGGTGAAATACCATCCCCAGAATACTGAAGTGTATACATACATGTCATTTTAACGGTATGGCAGGCTTTTCTCATCAATTCCATTCAGAAAATTGCCACATACCTCAATGCAGATTCATCTGCCCGCTGTCCCCTGATCTGAAGCCTTTACCTCCCTCAGATGGTCGAGAACAGCAATATGATCTTAACGACTCCGGTTAAAATCATAGTAAAAAATCTCTGTCAGATTCTTCCTCAAACTCTGCCAGAGAAGTAATAACACGCTCCGGTGCTATTTTAAAATAACAAACTTTTGATTGAAGTCATAAAAACTAAGTATAATCACCATAGTCCTCTCACACATCCTATCTAGTCGTTGGGTGCAAGAGAATGACTGGGACTGACGTAGAGGGGAGGAGCTATATGCAGCTCTGCTGGGTGAATCCTCTTGCATTTCCTGTTGGGGAGGAGTTATATCCCAGAAGTAATGATGACCCGTGGACTGATCACACATAACAGAAGAAAACTCTGTTTAATACTCTCATGATCCACATCTGGGATATGAGGAGACCAGAAATTACAAATCTTATCCAGATATACTTGGCTCTGTTTTGACAACATAATGTCATACATCAATGAAATTGATGTGTCCCCTACAGAGAATTTCTGTAAGAGTACTCTAACCTCAGACCAGGCAGCTGATAAAGGAAAAAGCCAGTTTTGAGCAGAAATAAAGTGTCTGACCTGGAAGTATGAGAACAAATTGGACCTAGGAAGATCATATAGATGGAAAAGAGATTCCATTGTAGACATCTGGTGATTTCCATCCAGTAGCTGTTTTATTAGGCTTAACCCTCTTTCAGCCCATACTTTAACCCCTTAATGACCACAGCACTTTTCCATTTTCTGTCCGTTTGGGACCAAGGCTATTTTTACATTTTTGCGGTGTTTGTGTTTAGCTGTAATTTTCATCTTACTCATTTACTGTACCCACACATATTATATACCGTTTTTCTCGCCATTAAATGGACTTTCTAAAGATACCATTATTTTCATCATATCTTATAATTTACTATAAAAAAAATTATAAAATATTAGGAAAAAATTGAAAAAAAAACACACTTTTTCTAACTATGACCCCCAAAATCTGTTACACATCTATAACCACTAAAAAACACCAGTGCTAAATAGTTTCTAAATTTTGTCCTGAGTTTAGAAATACCCAATGTTTACATGTTCTTTGCTTTTTTTGTAAGTTATAGGGCCATAAATACAAGTAGCACTTTGCTATTTCCAAACCATTATTTTTCAAAATTAGCGCTAGTTACATTAGAACACTAATATCTTTCAGGAATCTCTGAATATCCATTGACATGTATATATTTTTTTTTAGTAGACATCCCAAAGTATTCATCTAGGCCCATTTTGGTATATTTCATGCCACCATTTCACCGCCAAATGCGATTAAATACAAAAAATTGTTCACTTTTTTACAAATTTTTTCACAAACTTTTGGTTTCTCACTGAAATTATTTACAAACAGCTTGTGCAATTATGGCTTAAATGGTTGTAAATTCTTCTCTGGGATCCCCTTTGTTCAGAAATAGCAGACATATATGGCTTTGGCGTTGCTTTTTAGTAATTAGAAGGCTGCTAAATGCCACTGCGCACTACACGTGTATTATGCCCAGCAGTGAAGGGGTTAATTATGGAGCATGTAGGGAGCTTTTAGGGATAATTTTAGCTTTAGTGTAGTGTAATAGACAACCCCAAGTATTGATCTAGGCCAATTTTGGTATATTTCATGCCACCATTTCACCGCCAAATGCGATCAAATTAAAAAAAACTTTTAATTTTTCACAATTTTAGGTTTCTCACTGAAATGATTTACAAACAGCTTGTGCAATTATGGCACAAATGGTTGTAAATGCTTCTCTGGGATCCCCTTTGTTCAGAAATAGCAGACATATATGGCTTTGGTGTTGCTTTTTGGTAATTAGAAGGCCGCCAAATGCCGCTGCATTTCACACGTGTATTATGGCTAGCAGTGAAGGGGTTAATTATGTAGCTTGTAGGGAGCTTGCAGTGTTAATTTTAGCTTTAGTGTAGAGCTTAGCCTCCCACCTGAAACATGAGACCCCCTGATCCCTCCTAAACAGCTCTCTTCCCTCCCCCACCCCACAATTGTCCCCACCATCTTAAGTACTGGCAGAAACTCTGCCAGTACTAAAATAAAAGCTATATTTGGGCTTTTTGTGTGTGTTTTTTTTAGCATATTTACATATGCTGCTGTGTAGGATCCCCCCTTAGCCCCCAGCCTCACTGATCCCCCACCAAAGAGCTCTCTAACCCTCCCCCTCTGCCTTAATGGGCTCCATCTTGGGTACTGGCAGCTGTCTGCCAGTACCCAGTTTAGTGAAAAAATTTGCCTTTTTTAAAAAAAAAAACAGAATTTATGCTTACCTGATAAATTACTTTCTCCAACGGTGTGTCCGGTCCACGGCGTCATCCTTACTTGTGGGATATTCTCTTCCCCAACAGGAAATGGCAAAGAGCCCAGCAAAGCTGGTCATATGATCCCTCCTAGGCTCCGCCTACCCCAGTCATTCGACCGACGTACAGGAGGAAATATGCATAGGAGAAATCACATGATACCGTGGTGACTGTAGTTAGAGAAAATAATTAATCAGACCTGATTAAAAAAAAAAACCAGGGCGGGCCGTGGACCGGACACACCGTTGGAGAAAGTAATTTATCAGGTAAGCATAAATTCTGTTTTCTCCAAAATAGGTGTGTCCGGTCCACGGCGTCATCCTTACTTGTGGGAACCAATACCAAAGCTTTAGGACACGGATGAAGGGAGGGAGCAAATCAGGTCACCTAAATGGAAGGCACCACGGCTTGCAAAACCTTTCTCCCAAAAATAGCCTCTGAAGAAGCAAAAGTATCAAATTTGTAAAATTTGGCAAAAGTGTGCAGTGAAGACCAAGTCGCTGCCTTACATATCTGGTCAACAGAAGCCTCGTTCTTGAAGGCCCATGTGGAAGCCACAGCCCTAGTGGAGTGAGCTGTGATTCTTTCAGGAGGCTGCCGTCCGGCAGTCTCATAAGCCAATCGGATAATGCTTTTAAGCCAAAAAGAAAGAGAGGTAGAAGTTGCTTTTTGACCTCTCCTTTTACCAGAATAAACAACAAACAAAGAAGAAGTTTGTCTGAAATCTTTAGTGGCCTCTAAATAGAATTTTAGAGCACGGACTACGTCCAAATTGTGTAACAAACGTTCCTTCTTTGAAACTGGATTCGGACACAAAGAAGGTACAACTATCTCCTGGTTAATATTCTTGTTGGAAACAACTTTCGGAAGAAAACCAGGCTTAGTACGCAAAACCACCTTATCTGCATGGAACACCAGATAGGGCGGAGAACACTGCAGAGCAGATAACTCAGAAACTCTTCTAGCAGAAGAAATTGCAACCAAAAACAAAACTTTCCAAGATAATAACTTAATATCAACGGAATGTAAGGGTTCAAACGGAACCCCTTGAAGAACTGAAAGAACTAGATTAAGACTCCAGGGAGGAGTCAAAGGTCTGTAAACAGGCTTGATTCTAACCAGAGCCTGAACAAACGCTTGAACGTCTGGCACAGCTGCCAGCCTTTTGTGAAGTAAAACAGATAACGCAGAAATCTGTCCCTTCAGAGAACTTGCAGATAATCCCTTCTCCAAACCTTCTTGTAGAAAGGATAAAATCTTAGGAATTTTTATCTTGTTCCATGGGAATCCTTTAGATTCACACCAACAGATATATCTTTTCCATATCTTATGGTAAATTTTTCTAGTTACAGGCTTTCTAGCCTGAATCAGAGTATCTATTACAGAATCTGAAAACCCACGCTTTAATAAAAACAAGCGTTCAATCTCCAAGCAGTCAGTTGGAGGGAAACCAGATTCGGATGTTCGAATGGACCTTGAACAAGAAGGTCCTGTCTCAAAGGTAGCTTCCATGGTGGAGCCGATGACATATTCACCAGGTCTGCATACCAAGTCCTGCATGGCCACGCAGGAGCTAACAAGATCACCGAAGCCCTCTCCTGGTTGATCCTGGCTACCAGCCTGGGAATGAGAGGAAACGGTGGGAATACATAAGCTAGGTTGAAGGTCCAAGGTGCTACTAGTGCATCTACTAGAGTCGCCTTGGGATCCCTGGATCTGGACCCGTAACAAGGAACCTTGAAGTTCTGACGAGAGGCCATCAGATCCATGTCTGGAATGCCCCATAATTGAGTTATTTGGGCAAAGATTTCCGGGTGGAGTTCCCACTCCCCCGGATGGAATGTCTGACGACTCAGAAAATCCGCTTCCCAATTTTCCACTCCTGGGATGTGGATTGCAGACAAGTGGCAGGAGTGATCCTCCGCCCATTGAATTATCTTGGTCACTTCCTCCATCGCCAGGGAACTCCTTGTTCCCCCCTGATGGTTGATATATGCAACTGTCGTCATGTTGTCTGATTGAAACCTTATGAATTTGGCCTTTGCTAGATGAGGCCAAGCTTTGAGAGCATTGAATATCGCTCTCAGTTCCAGAATGTTTATCGGGAGAAGAGATTCTTCCCGAGACCATAGACCCTGAGCTTTCAGGGGTTCCCAGACCGCGCCCCAGCCCACCAGACTGGCGTCAGTCGTGACAATGACCCACTCTGGTCTGCGGAAGCTCATTCCCTGTGACAGGTTGTCCAGGATTAGCCACCAACGGAGTGAATCTCTGGTCCTTTGATCTACTTGAATCGTCGGAGACAAGTCTGTATAATCCCCATTCCACTGTCTGAGCATGCACAGTTGTAATGGTCTTAGATGAATTCGTGCAAAAGGAACTATGTCCATTGCTGCAACCATCAATCCTATTACTTCCATGCACTGCGCTATGGAAGGACGAAGAACAGAATGAAGAACTTGACAAGAGCTTAGAAGTTTTGATTTTCTGACCTCTGTCAGAAAAATCCTCATTTCTAAGGAGTCTATTATTGTTCCCAAGAAGGGAACTCTTGTTGACGGGGAAAGAGAACTTTTTTCTATGTTCACTTTCCATCCGTGAGATCTGAGAAAGGCTAGGACGATGTCCGTATGAGCCTTTGCTTTTGACAGAGACGACGCTTGAATCAGGATGTCGTCCAAGTACGGTACTACTGCAATGCCCCTTGGTCTTAGAACCGCTAGAAGGGACCCTAGAACCTTTGTGAAAATTCTCGGAGCAGTGGCTAATCCGAATGGAAGTGCCACAAACTGGTAATGCTTGTCCAGAAAAGCGAACCTTAGGAACTGATGATGTTCCTTGTGGATAGGAATATGTAGGTACGCATCCTTTAAATCCACCGTGGTCATAAATTGACCTTCCTGGATGGTAGGAAGGATCGTTCGAATGGTTTCCATTTTGAACGATGGAACCCTGAGAAATTTGTTTAGGATTTTGAGATCTAGAATTGGTCTGAATGTTCCCTCTTTTTTGGGAACTATGAACAGGTTGGAGTAAAACCCCATCCCTTGTTCTCCTATTGGAACTGGATGAATTACTCCCATCTTTAACAGGTCTTCTACACAATGTAAGAATGCCTGTCTTTTTATTTGGTTTGAAGATAATTGAGACCTGTGGAACCTTCCCCTTGGGGGTAGTTCCTTGAATTCCAGGAGATAACCTTGAGAAACTATTTCTAGTACCCAAGGATCCTGAACATCTCTTGCCCAGGCCTGAGCAAAGAGAGAAAGTCTGCCCCCCACCAGATCCGGTCCCGGATCGGGGGCCATCCCTTCATGCTGTTTTGGTAGCAGTGGCAGGCTTCTTGGCCTGCTTACCCTTGTTCCAGCCTTGCATCGGTCTCCAGGCTGGTTTGGGTTGAGAAGTATTACCCTCTTGCTTAGAGGATGTAGAAGTAGAGGTTGGTCCGTTTCTGCGAAAGGGACGAAAATTAGGCTTATTTCTAGCCTTAAAAGACCTATCCTGAGGAAGGGCGTGGCCCTTTCCCCCGGTGATGTCTGAAATAATCTCTTTCAAATCAGGACCAAACAGTGTTTTGCCCTTGAAAGGGATGTTAAGCAATTTTGTCTTGGAAGACACATCCGCTGACCAAGACTTTAGCCAGAGCGCTCTGCGCGCCACGATAGCAAACCCTGAATTTTTCGCCGCTAATCTAGCTAATTGCAAAGCGGCATCTAGAATAAAAGAGTTAGCCAATTTAAGTGCTTGAACTCTGTCCATAACCTCCTCATACGAAGATTCTTTATTGAGCGACTTTTCTAGTTCTTCGAACCAGAAACACGCTGCCGTAGTGACA
This sequence comes from Bombina bombina, assembly GCF_027579735.1. Lineage (NCBI taxonomy): Eukaryota > Metazoa > Chordata > Amphibia > Anura > Bombinatoridae > Bombina > Bombina bombina. Next base: position 292,330,354 of record NC_069501.1, read on the forward strand.
GGAACAATGCATGAAATTGGTTGTAGAAGGTAACCTTGCTGAACAAACATCTTTTTAAGCAAACCCTCTAATTTTTTATCCATAGGATCTTTGAAAGCACAACTATCTTCTATGGGAATAGTAGTGCGTTTGTTTAGAGTAGAGACCGCCCCTTCGACCTTAGGGACTGTCTGCCATAAGTCCTTTCTGGGGTCGACTATAGGAAATAATTTCTTAAATATAGGGGGAGGAACAAAAGGTATGCCGGGCCTTTCCCATTCCTTATTTACTATGTCCGCCACCCGCTTGGGTATAGGAAAAACATCGGGGGGCACCGGAACCTCTAGGAACTTGTCCATCTTACATAATTTCTCTGGAATGACCAAATTGTCACAATCATCCAGAGTAGATAATACCTCCTTAAGCAGTGCGCGGAGATGTTCTAATTTAAATTTAAATGTTACAACATCAGGTTCAGCTTGTTGAGAAATTTTTCCTGAATCTGAAATTTCTCCCTCAGACAAAACCTCCCTCCTGGCCCCTTCAGATTGGTGTGAGGGTATGTCAGAAACGTTATCATCAGTGTCCTCTTGCTCTTCAGTGTTTAAAACAGAGCAATCGCGCTTTCTTTGATAAGTAGGCATTTTAGATAAAATATTTGCAATAGAATTATCCATAACAGCCGTTAATTGTTGCATAGTAATAAGTATTGGCGCACTAGATGTACTAGGGGCCTCTTGTGTGGGCAAAACTGGTGTAGACACAGAAGGGGGTGATGCAGTACCATGCTTACTCCCCTCATCTGAAGAATCATCTTGGGCACTATTATTATCTGTGGCATCATTGTCCCTACTTTGTTTGGACACTATGTCGCAATTATCACATATATTTAAATGGGGAGACACATTGGCTTTCATACATATAGAACATCGCTTATCTGATGGTTCAGACATGTTAAACAGGCTTAAACTTGTCAACAAAGCACAAAAAACGTTTTAAAATAAAACCGTTACTGTCACTTTAAATTTTAAACAGAACACACTTTATTACTGAATATGCGAAAAAGCATGAAGCAATTGTTCAAAATTCACCAAAATTTCACCACAGTGTCTTAAAGCCTAAAAAGTATTGCACACCAAATTTGAAAGCTTTAACCGTTTGAAAGCTTTAACCGTGAAAGCTTTAGCCGTTTTTACATTTAACCCCTATACAGTCCCAGGTATCTGCTTTGCTGAGACCCAACCAAGCCCAGGGGGGAATACGATACCAAATGACGCCTTCTATAAGCTTTTTCAGTGGTTCTTAGCTCCTCACACATGCATCTGCATGCCTTGCCTTCCAAAAACAACTGCGCATTAGTGGCGCGAAAATGAGGCTCTGCCTATGACTAGAGAAGGCCCCCATCTGAAAAAGGTGTCCATACAGTGCCTGCCGTTTTTTAACAACAATCCCCAAGATTATAATAACTCTAAAGAGTTATAATCTGTCAAATATGCTTAGCAAAGTAATCGTTTTAGCCCAGAAAAATGTCTACCAGTTTTATAAGCCCTTATAAAGCCTTTTATTCTTTTGCTTAATCGAAGAAAATGGCTTACCGGTCCCCATAGGGAAAATGACAGCCTTCCAGCATTACAAAGTCTTGTTAGAAATGTGGCCAGTCATACCTCAGGCAGAAAAAGTCTGCCAACTGCTTCCCCCAACTGAAGTTACTTCATCTCAACAGTCCTGTGTGGAAACAGCAATCGATTTTAGTAACGTTTGCTAAAATCATCTTCCTCTTACAAACAGAAATCTTCTTCTCTTTTCTGTTTCAGAGTAAATAGTACATACCAGCACTATTTTAAAATAACAAACACTTGATTGAAGAATAAAAACTACATTTAAACACCAAAAAACTCTTAGCCATCTCCGTGGAGATGTTGCCTGTGCAACGGCAAAGAGAATGACTGGGGTAGGCGGAGCCTAGGAGGGATCATATGACCAGCTTTGCTGGGCTCTTTGCCATTTCCTGTTGGGGAAGAGAATATCCCACAAGTAAGGATGACGCCGTGGACCGGACACACCTATGTTGGAGAAAACAAACTTTTCTGTAGTGTAGCTTCCCCCCCCCAAGATCAACCCCCCACCCCTTCCAGATCTCTTAGCTGTTTATTTACAGCTTTCAAAAATGTTTTATTTTTTTACTTTTGCAAGTTTTTCTGTAGTGTAGCGGTTCGCTCCCGCCCCGTGCACGCGCCTGCCCGCCGCCCCCCGTGCATGCGCGCTCCCGCCCCTCCCCCCGATCCCGCCCCCCTCCAGTCCACTCGGCACATCGATGGCCGCCCACCCGCCTCCCAGACTTGCTCCCACCCACCAACGATACCGGCCACCGATGTCCGGTGCAGAGAGGGCCACAGAGTGGCTCTCTCTGCATCGGATGGCCAAGGGGGGTTATTGCAGGATGCCTCGATATCGAGGCATCACTGCAATAACCGGAAAGCAGCTGGAAGCGAGCAGGATCGCTTCCAGCTGCTTTCCAGACCAAGGACGTACGCCACACGTCCTCGGTCATTAACTGTCTTTTTTTTGAGGACGTGTGGCGTACGTCCTTGGTCGTTAAGGGGTTAAAGACTTTTTGAAAGATACCTGGGGTAAATTGAGGGTTACCTCTAATAGGCAGAAAATCTGAATATGTAGGATCAATGCTTAACATGCTACAGAACTTATGCCAGGCTATTACTATATTCTTAAATGATATAAGAGAAGCAACTTAGAAGGTAACTGTCGCGGTTTACAATGGAGTATAGCCTTTAAGGCAAAAGGATATATTAACGAAGTCTCTTCCTCAATAGAAGAGACTGTATTAGCATCTGTGATCCAATCACAAGCAAATTTGATTAACGTGGCTATATTGTATAACTTGACATCAGGGAGTGATAAACCCCCTGTAGATGACTTCTGCATTAATCTAGCCAAAGCGATACGAGGTTTTTTGTCCTTCCATAAGAATTTCGAAATGTATCCATACAATTTCCTAATGTCCTTATTCGTAATGAATATAGGAAGATTTTGGAGTGGATAGAGAAGACGAGGAAAGATGATTGTTTTAATCAGATTCACCCTGGCCGTTATAGCCAATGGGAATGTGGCCCATAATTGTAGGTCTAGTTTAATTTTTTGAAACAGGGGCAAATAGTTTGCTGAGTACCAAAATTTAGGATTCTTATGCAGAAGCAGTCCAAGATATTTAATGGCATTAACCATTTTAAATGGGGTTTTAACAGTAGAACAGGCCGATTTACCGAGACACATCAATTCACTTTTTTCCAGATTGACCTTGTATCCTGAAAATGAACTAAATTCTTTAAGGAGTTGCAATAATGTTGGGATAGATTGGTGAATATCCTCCAAAAAAAAACAGTATATCGTCAGCATATAACAACACTTTTAACCGTTGAGAGCCAAGAGGGATCCCCGGTAAGCTATCCCTTAATCTGATTGCAAATGGTTCCAACGCCAGATTAAACAATAATGGGGATAATGGACAACCTTGTCTGGTGCCCCGTTGCAACATTATCTGAGAAGAGCGCTCCCCATTTATCAATAAATATGAAATAGGTTTGGCATAAATTCTGTTGACAAACTGCACAAAGATTCCTTTAAACCCAAACCTTTCAAGTGACCGGAATAAGTGTTCCCAGATAATAGAATTGAATGCTTTAGTAGCATCTAACGTAAGTACCGCACTATGCTGTACTGACAAGTTTTTATGACCTTGATCAATATTCCAGGCATAGTCCAAAAAGGTAGTAACTTTACGGAAGTTCTTTATTGGGTTCCTAGCAGTCATAAACCCCGACTGGTCAGGATGTATAAGATTCTGTAGACAGCGAGACAATCTTGCCGCTATAATAGTGGCTAAAATCTTATAGTCGGTGTTTAACACCGAAATTGGTCTGTATGAAGCTAAATCTTCAGAATCTTTGCCTTTTTTCAGAATCAAAGAAATGTTTGCAGCAGAAAAATATGAAGAGATTGGATTATCTGAAACATAATAGATATTAAATAGATTTTCCAGTATCAAAAGCAACTCTTCCTTTAAACATTTATAAAATTCTGCAGGAAATCCATCTGGGCCTGCAGCCTTATTCAATTTCAATTGGTCAATTGCATTAACAATCTCTGTACAAGAAATGGGGTCATACTTTCATTATTTATGTTGTCCTCTTTGCCGGTAATTCCATTCTGAAATTGTGAGCTTTTCAGTTTCTGTTAGAAATGGAAGTGCAAAACACTGTTAAATCCAGCACAACCATTGGCTGCACACTCTAGTGACCTATTTATAACGGTCCCAAATTGGCCACAGCAGAGAAGGTAACACAAGTTACAACATGGCAGCTCCCAGTGTTTTATAGACACTAAACTTTACACTTATTTTGTCACTTTTTAAACAACTAATGAAACTTTAAAAAATATATCTACATGTTACTCATGGTCTAATCTTTTCTTTGAATGCATCATTCTATCTAGTATGTATTTAGTGTTTAATGTCCCTTTAAAGGACCAGTCAACACAGTAGATTTGCATAATCAACAAATGCAAGATAACAAGACAATGCAATAGCACTTAGTCTGAACTTCAAATGAGTAATAGATTTTTTTCTGACAATTAAAAGTTATGTTTATTTCCACTCCCCCTGTACCATGTGACAGCCATCAGCCAATCACAAATGCATACGCGTACCATGTGACAGCCATCAGCCAATCACAAATGCATACACGCTTATTCTGTGAATTCTTGCACATGCTCAGTAGGAGCTGGTGACTGAAAAAGTTTAAATATAAAAAGACTTCACATTTTGTTAATGGAAATAAATTGGAAAATTGTTTAAAAATGCATGCTGTATCTGAATAATGAAAGTTTAATTTTGACTTGAGTGTCCCTTTAATCTGGAATTTACAGGAAAACCTGGTCAAAGGTGATAACCACTAGGTCTGCTATAGATTGTGTCACACTCTTAAAGTTTACCTCCCCACAACCCTGTTCCTGCCAGGGTACATAGGTTTCCCTTGCAATCGCATATAAAAGTTAGCATGGTGTGGTGCATAAAAACTATGGAAAAATATGTTTTCTGAACCCAGGGCCACCCTGCCCTTCACTGTGGGATGCCTTAGAACTGAAAGCTAAAAAGTAGTCTGGTCAGTCAGTGCCATCTTAAAATAAACAAAACGTTACGAGAGATATTGTCTTCAATGAGAAGCGCGTGAGTTTTGCTTCCAAAGAGCACTTTCTGTATGAATTTAATGGGCCAATAGTTACAATAATCTTTATTGCTTAGCTAGGGGTCTATACCTTCATACCTACTATTAATACTTATTAAAGTAAGTATTAAAGTGCTAATTAAATTAAGCAGTTGTCTCATACAATGCCAATGTTACTTATCCCACTGCTGTTTATTAACTTTACATGCCATTGATTTGTCATGCTTTTTATTATGCTATACTGGTTAGCAACTCAAACTGTATTGTTCAGTATACTGCTTTTTGTAAAATTAAAGTATTTAATTAAAAAAATAAATTTCTTTCTAATGACACGGTGAGTCCATGGATCATCATCAATTAGTGTTGGGAAAATCACTCCTGGCCAGCAGGAGGAGGCAAAGAGCACCACAGCAGAGCTGTTAACTATCACTTCCCTTCCCACAAACCCCAGTCATTCTCTTTACCTCTAGTGCAAGGAGGAGATGAAGTAATAGGTGTCTGAAAGATTCTTCTATCAAGATTTTTTTGTTTTGAAGACAGGGCAGGTACTGGTGACTAAGGGTTAATTATACCCTGATTAGTTGAGTTCATTAAGGGTTAATAGGGATTTCTGGGTGAATCTATATGGTATACGCTTGTTAGCTTTTGTTTCTAGATGTTTATTCTATGCTGATTAGTCTTATGGCTTTTATTGTGAGAAACCTGCTGATATGTGGGTTACAAATAGTGTTAGCGTGCTCTTTAGTGAAGGTATTAAGCAACGCTTTTTATGGGCTTCAGAACTTGTTCAATATGTCATAGCCGGATTATGGTCCACAAGTACGTTTTTTTTTGGCCAGTAACTCTGTGTACCTTTTTTCCCGTTATGCCGGTTGACAGAAAGGGTCGGATGATGAGACGCGGAGTTAAGGCGCACTTCATTTTTGTTCCGACGTGTGTGATACTATTAGGACCTGCGTGGCTTAATAAGCCCCACCTTCTTCATTTGAACGGAGAGGCGCCATTTTCGGCTCTATCTGTGCTGGTCTGTAGCCCTGCCTCCTTGTTACCGATAGAACGGAGGAGTTTTTCCATTAAGTACATCCTCTCTGTGAATTTTGTTTTCATAGCTGTGAAATGTTATTCTATCTATGCCTCTCCTTTGTTTTGCTTATGCAATAATTTATGCAATCTCTACCGTTAATACTTCAGGAAGGCAGAGGCAGATATACATATTTATTAATAAAGACAAATAGCCTTATACAGGTGGCCCTCAGTTTACAACGGTTCAATTTACATCGTTTCAGAATAACAACCTTTTTCTCCAGTCATGTGACTGCTATTGAAAAGCATTAAGAAGCAGTGCATTTATTAAAATAGCCAGTAGGTGGAGCTGTACGCTTGTGTTGCAGCAAAGCCAAGCAAGCTGAAATGAATCAGTTTAATCAGACCTGAGCTATCGAGCAGATTTCAAAGGAACAAGATCTTCCTGTCTATAAATCAGTCCAGATTGGAATGCTTAGAAAGATCTGTTTGCAGAAAAATGCAAGTGAAGTCTGTGTTGTGTGATTATTTTATTACGTTTATAATGCTGTTTAGCAAATGTTTTTGTTCATTTAGCTTAGTTTAATTATATATTCTGTGTTGTGTGATTATTTTATTATGTTTATAATGCTGTTTAGCATTTAAAGTCTTCATTTCAAAGCTTTAAAAATAATGTATTAGGTGTTAATTATGACAATTTTGAGAGGGGCCTGGAACCTAACTCCCTCATTTCCCATAGACTTACATTATAAACTGGGTTTCAATTTACAACGGTTTCGATTTACAACTATTCCTTCTGGAACCTAACCCCGGTGTAAACTGAGGGCTACCTGTACTTTATTATATTAATCTAATTTTTATTAAGTTATATTAGATTTTTATGTGAATGTCTCTTTCTGTTTCAAAGTTATGTTATCATAAAGAAAGGGTTGAAGACAATGTGCATATTATTTAATAACAAAACAGGTCTTTCTCAGCCCTATAATCTATTATATTTGTCTAAATCTTATTAAATTATATTTCTTTTAAAAGACGAGTGTCTCTTTCAGTTTATAAGGGGCTAAGTTTGTTTTCTTTTTGGAAACTAGGGACTTCTTCTATATGTAATGCATGTTGTCGCTTGCGCTATAAGTGTTTTAGCGTACATCTGTGAATCATACCCTGTTTGTTCTGACAGGTATAATTTTTTAACACATAGGCCTAGATTTGGAGTTTGGCGGTAGCCGTGAAAACCAGCGTTAGAGGCTCCTAACGCTGGTTTTAGGCTACCGCCGGTATTTGGAGTCATTCAAAAAAGGGTCTAACGCTCACTTTTCAGCCACGACTTTTCCATACCGCAGATCCCATTACGTCAATTGCGTATCCTATCTTTTCAATGGGATCTTTCTAACGCCGGTATTTAGAGTCGTGGCTGAAGTGAGCGTTAGAATTCTAACGACAAAACTCCAGCCGCAGAAAAAAGTCAGTAGTTAAGAGCTTTCTGGGCTAACGCCGGTTCATAAAGCTCTTAACTACTGTACTCTAAAGTACACTAACACCCATAAACTACCTATGTACCCCTAAACCGAGCCCCCCCCCCCCACATCGCCGCCACTCGATTAAATTTTTTTAACCCCTAATCTGCCGACCGCCACCTATGTTATACTTATGTACCCCTAATCTGCTGCCCCTAACACCGCCGACCCCTATATTATATTTATTAACCCCTAACCTGCCCCCCACAACGTCGCCGCCAGCTACCTACAATAATTAACCCCTAATCTGCCGACCGCCACCTACGTTATACTTATGTACCCCTAATCTGCTGCCCCTAACACCGCCGACCCCTATATTATATTTATTAACCCCTAATCTGCCCCCCTCAACGTCGCCTCCACCTGCCTACACTTATTAACCCCTAATCTGCTGAGCGGACCGCACCGCTACTATAATAAAGTTATTAACCCCTAATCCGCCTCACTCCCGCCTCAATAACCCTATAATAAATAGTATTAACCCCTAATCTGCCCTCCCTAACATCGCCGACACCTAACTTCAATTATTAACCCCTAATCTGCCGACTGGAGCTCACCACTACTCTAATAAATGTATTAACCCCTAAAGCAAAATCTAACACTAACACCCCCCTAACTTAAATATAATTTAAATCTAACAAAATTAATTAACTCTTCTTAAATAATTTATTCCTGTTTAAAGCTAAATACTTACCTGTAAAATAAACACTAATATAGCTACAATATAACGAATAATTATATTATAGCTATTTTAGGATTTATATTTATTTTACAGGTAACTTTGTATTTATTTTAACCAGGTACAATAGCTACTAACTAGTTAAGAACTATTTAATAGCTAAAATAGTTAAAATAATTACAAATTTACCTGTAAAATAAATCCTAACCTAAGTTACAATTAAACCTAACACTACACTATCAATAAATAAATTAAATTAAATACCTATAATTATCTACAATTAAACCTAACACTACACTATCAATAAATAAATTAAATACAATTCCTACAAATAAATACAATGAAATAAACTAACTAAAGTACAAAAAATAAAAAAGAACTAAGTTACAAAAAATAAAAAAATATTTACAAACATTAGAAAAATATTACAACAATTTTAAACTAATTACACCTACTCTAAGCCCCCTAATAAAATAACAAAGCCCCCCAAAATAAAAAAATGCCCTACCCTATTCTAAATTACTAAAGTTCAAAGCTCTTTTACCTTACCAGCCCTGAACAGGGCCCTTTGCGGGGCATGCCCCAAGAAATTCAGCTCTTTTGCCTGTAAAAAAAACATACAATACCCCCCCCCCAACATTACAACCCACCACCCACATACCCCTAATCTAACCCAAACCCCCCTTAAATAAACCTAATCTTCACCATACCAGGTTCACCGATCGATCCAGAAGAGCTCCTCCGATGTCCTGATCCAAGCCCAAGCGGGGGGCTGAAGAGGTCCATGATCCGGCTGAAGTCATCATCCAAGCGGGAGCTGAAGAGGTCCATGATCCGGCTGAAGTCTTTATCCAAGCGGGAGCTGAAGAGGTCCATGATCCGGATGAAGTCTTCTATCAACGGCATCTTCAATCTTCTTTCTTCGGGAGCCATCATCTTCCATCCGACGCGGAACATCCTCTTCTCCCGACGCCTACTCGTCGAATGACGGTTCCTTTAAATTACGTCATCCAAGATGGCGTCCCTCGAATTCCGATTGGCTGATAGGATTCTATCAGCCAATCGACGCCATCTTGGATGACGTCCCTTAAAGGAACCGTCATTCTTCAGTTGGACGTCGTCCGAAGAAGATGGGTCCGCGCTGGAGGTCTTCACAATGGAGCCGGTCCTCATCAGATGAAGATAGAAGATGCCGCTTGGAAGAAGATGGTTGCCGGTCCGGATCTACTCTTCTTCCCGGATAGGATGAAGACTTTGGACCCTCTTCTGGACTTCTTCAGCCGTCGGATGATGGATGTCTAGCCCCCGCTTGGGTTGGATGAAGATATCGGAGCCAGGACGGATCGGTGTGATACCCGGTGAGGTGAAGACAAGGTAGGAAGATCTTCAGGGGCTTAGTGTTAGGTTTATTTAAGGGGGGTTTGGGTTAGATTAGGGGTATGTGGGTGGTGGGTTGTAATGTTGGGGGGGGGGGTATTGTATGTTTTTTTTACAGGCAAAAGAGCTGAATTTCTTGGGGCATGCCCCACAAAGGGCCCTGTTCAGGGCTGGTAAGGTAAAAGACCTTTGAACTTTAGTAATTTAGAATAGGGTAGGGCATTTTTTTATTTTGGGGGGCTTTGTTATTTTATTAGGGGGCTTAGAGTAGGTGTAATTAGTTTAAAATTGTAATATTTTTCTAATGTTTGTAAATATTTTTTTATTTTTTGTAACTTAGTTCTTTTTTATTTTTTGTACTTTAGTTAGTTTATTTCATTGTATTTATTTGTAGGAATTGTATTTAATTTATTTATTGATAGTGTAGTGTTAGGTTTAATTGTAACTTAGGTTAGGATTTATTTTACAGGTAAATTTGTAATTATTTTAACTATTTTAGCTATTAAATAGTTCTTAACTATTTAATAGCTATTGTACCTGGTTAAAATAAATACAAAGTTACATGTAAAATAAATATAAATCCTAAAATAGCTATAATATAATTATAATTTATATTGTAGCTATATTAGGATTTATTTTACAGGTAAGTATTTAGCTTTAAATAGGAATAATTTATTTAAGAAGAGTTAATTAATTTCGTTAGATTTAAATTATATTTAACTTAGGGGGGTGTTAGTGTTAGACTTAGCTTTAGGGGTTAATACATTTATTAGAATAGCGGTGAGCTCCAGTCGGCAGATTAGGGGTTAATGTTTGAAGTTAGGTTTCGGTGATGCTAGGGAGGGCAGATTAGGGGTTAATACTATTTATTATAGGGTTAGTGAGGCGGATTAGGGGTTAATAACTTTATAAAAATAGCGGTGCGGTCCGCTCGGCAGATTATGGGTTAATAAGTGGAGGCGACGTTGTGGGGGGCAGATTAGGGGTTAATAAATATAATATAGGGGTCGGCGGTGTTAGGGGCAGCAGATTAGGGGTACATAGGGATAATGTAAGGCGGTGGTTTACGGAGCGGCAGATTAGGGGTTAAAAATAATATACAGGGGTCAGTGATAGCGGGGGCGACAGAATAGGGGTTAATAAGTGTAAGGTTAGGGGTGTTTAGACTCGGGGTACATGTTAGAGTGTTAGGTGCAGACGTAGGAAGTGTTTCCCCATAGACAACAATGGGGCTGCGTTAGGAGCTGAACGCGGCTTTTTTGCAGGTGTTAGGTTTTTTTTCAGCTCAAATAGCCCCATTGTTTCCTATGGGGGAATCGTGCACGAGCACGTTTTTGAAGCTGGCCGCTTCCGTAAGCAACTCTGGTATCGAGAGTTGAAGTTGCATTAAATATGCTGTACGCTCCTTTTTTGGAGCCTAACGCAGCCATTCTGTGGACTCTCAATACCAGAGTTATTTTAAAGGTGCGGCCAGAAAAAAGCCAGCGTTAACTACGCGGGTCGTTACCGACAAAACTCTAAATCTAGCCGATAGTGTTTCTATATCTCACAAATTGGATTGTTTATCCCTGAACTCAATATATCTTAGGATGATGCTGTTCAGGCAATGATACAGCTTCTATCCCTTGTCCCAAGCTTTATTGACGTCACATGCAGTGCCCTGCGGTTCCTCTCAATCTCCAGGAGGAGTGTATTTACCTGCAGATTTGCGGCTCAGCTATCCTGCGGTAACTGTGGCTTGATCTGTTTTTTCCTATGCTTCAGGGAAAATGCAAAAGGACATTTGCTACACTCAGATTGAAGGTTTCTGCTCTGCACAAGTTGTTTTTCTTCCTAAGTTTTGATGAGGAGAATTCGCCGGTAGTTCTGTGTGTGAACTCTCAGATTCGGACAGTATAATTCCTTCATCTGATCTGAAGTGGTTTTCTTCAGATGTATGCTTGCACACCTTGTGTACTGTTAAAGAAGGTTTTCGTTATTTGGATGACATTGATTACTCTGTCGCTGTCAACTTTGAAGGTCTTTCATTTTGTTAGCCTGCTCATTTCAACGTGCTTTGGAATTTTACAGGAATGGGAGAGGCTAGGGGTGCCCTTTCTCCCTGTATGCCATCCTTGAAAAGATTTCCTGTAGCTGAATCCATTCTCCTGCACGGTGTCCTGAGTAGAAGAGATATGCTACTATGACTCAGAGAACTTTGATCCTATGGAAGGTAGCTGGTTTCTTACGGATCCTTGGATAAGCAGCTGGAGGCTTAATTGCTTATCTAGAGCAGTGCCTTGTTTTTTCTAGACTTGCAATGATTGCCATGGGGATATTGTGACTGCCTATTGGCAGGATAAGGGCCTCCCTGTAGCTTAGCGGTACAGCCCAGGCTAAGTTCTGCTGTTGCAGTGTTAATATTTTGAGTTTCCCCCAAATCCACGCTTCTGGCGTTTCCTTTTCAAGGTGGCGACCTTGTTTGATCTAGGTCTGACAGTATTCCTCGACTTGTAGGTGGTAAGATGTTTTTCACTACTCGTCAAGAGAGTAGATCTATAGGAAAGTTTTTGGTTTCCTTGTCCTGGGTCAGTCATACCTTTGAAATCCAATCTTGATTTCTTCCCAGGAGCAGATTCTCCTTTTGAATATTTACAATTCCATATGATGACATCTCTCTCTGGGAGTGATAGCTCTAGTCCCTGTCTGAGAACGGGAGCTAGGTGGTTTCTTCAAGCTTCTCAGGTTCTGACCTTCAAGTAGTATCCATTTTTTGGTTGAAGAGGGCCTGTTCCTATCAAACATAGGCCTGAAGGCTGTGTACTTTTTGTTCACAGGACTGGCATCTTCTCAAGTTTGCTACCTTAAAGGCTGAAGGTAGAGTTCAAATCTAGCAGTGGCTTTGTGTTCCTCTTCCTCTCTGAGGGGGGTCTAATAGCCTCAACTAAATCATGTTTTGCAGGCTACTGACTTTGTCTTCAAGTCCTAGAAGGACTTTTAGCTGCTGGGGTAGTACATACCTTCTAGACATCATAAGGCTAAGGTGTCACTCATTCTTCGGGGCAGTTTCTCTTCGAGTACTCTTGTCAAAGCTTTTTTCCCATAGGGGATATGAATCTGAAGGAGAGTACCCTTTTTTTTTCTACAATACCTTATTAGGTTCTAGGTCTAGAGGAATCTTCTGACAGAGGTCAGACTGTCAAGGGTTTATTTGTTTCCTTTTTCTGCAGTTCCCTATCCCAACAACTAGCTTTTTGTGGTCCGGTAAATCGCTGGATATTTTGCATACAGGAAGTTGGACAATTTCTAGCTACAGTTGACTTGACTTCCCTTTTCAGTGTTTTCAATGTATTGCTGTTTTCCATAAAGATATGACAAGTCCATGGATTTCATCCTTACTTATGGGATACAATACCAAAGCTATAGGACAGGGATGAAAGGGAGGGACAAGACAGGAACCTAAACGGAAGGCACCACACTGCTTGAAGAACCTTTCTCCCAAAAACAGCCTCGGACGAGGCAAAAAGTATCAAATTTGTAAAATTTGGAAAAAAAGTGTGAAGAGACGACTAAGTTGCAGCCTTGCAAATCTGTTCAACAGAAGCATCATTTTTAAATGCCCATGAGGAAGCCACAGCGCTAGGAGAATGAGCCATAACTCTTTCAGGAGGCTGCTGTCCAACAGTCTCATATGCAAAACGAATGACACTCTTCAGCCAAAAAGAAAGGGAGGTAGCCGTAGCTTTTCTGGCCCCTACGTTTTCCAGAAAAAAAACAACAAATAATGAAGATGATTAACGAAAATCTTTAGTTGCCTGCAAGTAAAACTTCAGGGCATGGACCACGTCCAAGTAATGTAACAGACGCTCCTTCATAGAAGAAGGATTGGGACACAATGAAGGATTAATAATTTCCTGATTAATACTTTGGTTGGAAACAACCTTAGGAAGTATACCAGGAATAAAACTTTCCAAGATAACAACTTAATATCTATGGAATGCATAGGTTCAAACGGAACCCCATGAAGAACCCCAAGAACTAAATTCAAACTCCAAGGAGGAGCAATAGGTCTAAACACAGGCCTGATCCTAGTCAGAGCCTGACAAAAAGATTGAGCATCTGGAACATCTGCCAGACGCTTGAGTAACAAAAGAGACAAAACAGAAATCTGTCCTCTTAAGGAACTTGTGGACAACCCTTTCTCCAAACCGTCTTGGAGAAAAGACAAAATCTATAGAATCCTAACCGTACTCCATGAGTAGCCCTTGGATTCACACCAAGAAATATATTTATGCCATATCTTATGGAAAATCTTTCTAGTAACAGACTTAAACGTCTGAATCAAAGTATCTATGAATCCCGAAACCTTCTCTTGTTTGACTCAAACAGTCACCCTGGGAAGGAAAGCAAATTGCAGGAGCACAGAAGCTGGGCTGTACGAACAAGTCACTGACAAGGCATATACCAGTTCAACTGGGAGATCACTGGACCCGGATCCGCATCTCGTCTGCTTGGCATTCTGACGATCCAATGCCGGCCTGCCCCAGCTGAGAAACAGGTAGGCAAAAACCTCCAACGAAGTTCCCATTCCCAGGTGAAAAGTCTGACTGTTCAGACAAACCGCCTCCCAGATTTCCGCACCTGGGATGTGGCTCGCCGATAAATAATAATAGTGAGACTCAGTCCACGAAATCATCATGGCTACGCCTGTCATCTCTAAGGAACTCCTTGTTCCTCTATGAGGAATGACGTAAACTACTGTCGCAATGTTCCGATTGGAATCTAATAAAAGCGGCCGAAGCCAACTGAGGCCAAGTCTGAAGTGCAATGAATAGTGCTCACAGCTGTAGAACATTGATGGGAAGGAGAGACTCCAGTCGAGTCCATACACCCTGGGTCCCCAGGGAGTTTGTCTTCTGATCTTAATATTAGAAAAGATAAATTTGTACAATCTCCATTCCCCTGTCTGATCATGTGCAGTTGTAGAGGCCTGAGGGAGCTCAGAATTCTAAATATTCTGACCCCTGTCGAAAAAACTCTTCTGGTTAGAGAGTCGATTAGAGTTCCCCACCTACGAGTCCCCAGGTAGGGAAAGCAATGTCGGAATGAGACTTTGTCAGCTGAAAAGACGACACCTGGATCAGAATGCCATCCAGCTAAGGCATCACTGTAATGCCCCACGGTCTTAGAACTGCCAGCAAAGACCCTAGAACCTTCATGAAAATCCAGGGTGCCGTGGCCAGACCAAAAGACAGAGTCACGAACAGAAAATGTTTGTCCAGAGAGGCAAACCACATGGACTTGTGATGATCTCTGTGGAAAGGACATGAATACATATATTCTGTAATCCACGGAATCCATAAATGGACCCTCCTGAGTCTGGAAATCAAAATCTTAGAAGAAGACACATCCACAGACCAAGATTTCAACCCGAAGGTGTGCTAAGACGGAAATCCCGAACTCTTAGCCACCAACTTGGTAATCTGCAAGAAAGTCTATAACTGAACTGGCTAAGGCCAGAACCAAAATTCCTTATAGCCTAAAGGAACTCCACAGAGGTGTGCATTTGTTCCATCCTAAGTCACAAAGGAGGAAGGCACACCAAGAAGCATCAGTAATGTCCTAATAAAAAAGGATCCGTACTGCCACCTTAACTGAGACTAGTTACTTAATAGTCGAAAGCAAATGATATGTGCATACAGTCTTGCTTAACGTAGACAATCGTCAGAAAAGTACATGTAAATTTGAGTGCCTGCCAATCTAGGGATGTAGGCACATCGTCAGTAAAAAGGGGTACCCATTGTGGGACATTGGTTTTAAATATATCCTCAATAACTGAGTGTATATCTGATAGGTATCAAACCCAGGTCCCCAGCATCCTAGGCAGTATTGCTAACCATTGTGATAGGGAGACACTTACCAAAGAGTGTTACTGACTCATTTAAATCCACAGCGCAGCGTAGGTTAACAAAAGTGTATTTGCAAGGCCAGCTATTAGTTAAAGTGTACAGGACCAAAAGTCCCTCTTGTGCGCCATGTCTTATCTTAAATAAACTTCCATGAAAGCATTGGGAACAGGACAATCTGAACGATCCATATTAGAATCGAGACAGAACAGAAAAGCAACAAATGTGTGGAACAGTTGTCAAAAACAAAATGTACTGCTTTATGCGACTGAAAGAAGAAAATTTAGATAAACTCTTTACTGTCACTTTAAACACGGTTTCATTGAAATCCCAATACATCACTCAGGAAAAAACAGTTCAAGGTTTTCATGAAAATGTCTGTCTATCCCTGAATGGGACACTGACAATAGGCATAAAAATGGAACGTCTCTTAAGACCATAATCGACACCATATAAGTACAAAGCTGAATTATACATTAACCAGCTGAAAAAAACATCAAATAAACACGTTACTATCTCTTAAAAAAACATAATTTATGTAAGAACTTACCTGATAAATTCATTTCTTTCATATTAGCAAGAGTCCATGAGCTAGTGACGTATGTGATATACATTCCTACCAGGAGGGGCAAAGTTTCCCAAACCTCAAAATGCCTATAAATACACCCCTCACCACACCCACAAATCAGTTTAACGAATAGCCAAGAAGTGGGGTGATAAGAAAAAAGTGCGAAAGCATAAAAAATAAGGAATTGGAATAATTGTGCTTTATAGAAAAAAATCATAACCACCACAAAAAAGGGTGGGCCTCATGGACTCTTGCTAATATGAAATAAATGAATTTATCAGGTAAGTTCTTACATAAATTATGTTTTCTTTCATGTAATTAGCAAGAGTCCATGAGCTAGTGACGTATGGGATAATGACTACTCAAGATGTGGATCTTTCCACGCAAGAGTCACTAGAGAGGGAGGGATAAAATAAAGACAGCCAATTCCGCTGAAAAATAATCCACACCCAAAATAGATTAAATGAAAAAAACTGAAATTATAAGCAGAAGATTCAAACTGAAACAGCTGCCTGAAGTACTTTTCTACCAAAAACAGCTTCAGAAGAAGAAAACACATCAAAATGGTAGAATTTAGTAAAAGTAGGCAAAGAAGACCAAGTTGCTGCTTTGCAAATATGATCAACCGAAGCATCATTCCTAAACGCCCAGGAAGTAGAAACTGACCTAGTAGAATGAGCTGTAATCCTTTGAGGCGGAGTTTTACCCGACTCGACATAAGCATGATGAATTAAAGATTTCAACCAAGATGCCAAAGAAATGGCAGAGGCCTTCTGACCTTTCCTAGAACCGGAAAAGATAACAAATAGACTAGAAGTCTTTCGGAAATTCTTAGTAGCTTCAACATAATATTTCAAAGCTCTAACTACATCCAAAGAATGCAATGATCTCTCCTTAGAATTCTTAGGATTAGGACACAATGAAGGAACCACAATTTCTCTACTAATGTTGTTAGAATTCACAACCTTAGGTAAAAATTTAAAAGAAGTTCGCAACACCGCCTTATCCTGATGAAAAATCAGAAAAGGAGACTCACAAGAAAGAGCAGATAATTCAGAAACTCGTCTGGCAGAAGAGATGGCCAAAAGGAACAAAACTTTCCAAGAAAGTAATTTGATGTCCAATGAATGCATGGGTTCAAACGGAGGAGCTTGAAGAGCCCCCAGAACCAAATTCAAACTCCAAGGAGGAGAAATTGACTTAATGACAGGTTTTATACGAACCAAAGCTTGTACAAAACAATGAATATCAGGAAGATTAGCAATCTTTCTGTGAAAAAGAACAGAAAGAGCAAAGATTTGTCCTTTCAAAGAACTTGCAGACAAACCTTTATCCAAACCATCCTATAGAAACTGTAAAATTCTCGGAATTCTAAAAGAATGCCAGGAAAAATGATGAGAAAGACACCAAGAAATATAAGTCTTCCAGACTCTATAATATATCTCCCTAGATACAGATTTACGAGCCTGTAACATAGTATTAATCACAG
The DNA here is from genome assembly GCF_027579735.1 of Bombina bombina. NCBI lineage: Eukaryota > Metazoa > Chordata > Amphibia > Anura > Bombinatoridae > Bombina > Bombina bombina. The sequence goes on from NC_069501.1 coordinate 292,348,108, forward strand.
AGTCAGAGAAACCTCTTTGACTAAGAATCAAGCGTTCAATCTCCATACCTTTAAATTTAAGGATTTGAGATCCTAATGGAAAAAAGGACCTTGCGACAAAAGGTCTGGTCTTAACGGAAGAGTCCACGGTTGGCAAGAGGCCATCCGGACAAGATCCGCATACCAAAACCTGTGAGGCCATGCTGGAGCTACCAGCAGAACAAACGAGCATTCCTTCAGAATCTTGGAGATTACTCTTGGAAGAAGAACTAGAGGCGGAAAAATATAGGCAGGATGATACTTCCAAGGAAGTGACAATGCATCCACTGCTTCCGCTTGAGGATCCCTGGATCTGGACAGATACCTGGGAAGTTTCTTGTTTAGATGAGAGGCCATCAGATCTATTTCTGGAAGTCCCCACATTTGAACAATCTGAAGAAATACCTCTGGGTGAAGAGACCATTCGCCCGGATGTAACGTTTGGCGGCTGAGATAATCCACTTCCCAATTGTCTATACCTGGGATATGAACCGCAGAAACTAGACAGGAGCTGGATTCCGCCCATACCAGAATTCGAGATACTTCCTTCATAGCCAGAGGACTGTGAGTCCCTCCTTGATGATTGATGTATGCCACAGTTGTGACATTGTCTGAACGATTGAACGATGAATGATTCTCTCTTTTAGAGGCCATGACTGAAGAGCTCTGAAAATTGCACGGAGTTCCAAAATATTGATCGGTAATCTCACCTCCTGAGATTCCCAAACCCCTTGTGCTGTCAGAGACCCCCAAACAGCTCCCCAACCTGTCAGACTTGCATCTGTTGAAATTACAGTCCAGGTCGGAAGAACAAAAGAAGCCCCCTGAACTAAACAATGGTGATCTGTCCACCACATCAGAGAGTGTCGCACAATCGGTGTTAAAGATATTAATTGAGATATCTTTGTGTAATCCCTGCACCACTGGTTCAGCATACAGAGCTGAAGAGGTCGCATGTGAAAACGAGCAAAGGGGATCGCGTCCGATGCTGCAGTCATAAGACCTAGAATTTCCATGCATAAAGCTACCGAAGGGAATGATTGTGACTGAAGGTTTCGACAAGCTGATATCAATTTTAGACGTCTCTTGTCCGTTAGTGACAGAGTCATGGACACTGAATCTATCTGGAAACCTAAAAAGGTTACCCTTGTCTGAGGAATCAATTAACTTTTTGGTAAATTGATCCTCCAACCATGATCTTGAAGAAACAACACAAGTCGATTCGTATGAGATTCTGCTAAATGTGAAGACTGAGCAAGTACCAAGATATCGTCCAAATAAGGAAATACAACAATACCCTGTTCTCTGATTACAGACAGAAGGGCACCGAGAACCTTTGTAAAAATTCTTGGAGCTGTAGCTAGGCCAAACGGTAGAGCCACAAACTGGTAATGCTTGTCTAGGAAAGAGAATCTCAGAAACTGAAAGTGATCTGGATGAATCGGAATATGCAGATATGCATCCTGTAAATCTATTGTGGACATATAATGCTCTTGCTGAACAAAAGGCAGGATAGTCCTTATAGTTACCATCTTGAATGTTGGTATCCTTACATAACGATTCAATATTTTTAGATCCAGAACTGGTCTGAAGGAATTCTCCTTCTTTGGTACAATGAAGAGATTTGAATAAAACCCCAGTCCCTGTTCCAGAACTGGAACTGGCATAATTACTCCAGCCAACTCTAGATCTGAAACACATTTCAGAAATGCTTGAGCCTTCGCTAGGTTTACTGGGACACGGGAAAGAAAAAATCTCTTTGCAGGAGGCCTTATCTTGAAGCCAATTCTGTACCCTTTTGAAACAATGTTCTGAATCCAGAGATTGTGAACGGAATTGAACCAAATTTCTTTGAAAAAACGTAATCTGCCCCCTACCAGCTGAGCTGGAATGAGGGCCGCACCTTCATGTGGACTTGGGAGCTGGCTTTGGTTTTCTAAAAGGCTTGGATTTATTCCAGACTGGAGATGGTTTCCAAACTGATACCTCTTCCTGAGGATGAAGGATCAGGCTTTTGTTCCTTGTTGTGACGAAAGGAACGAAAACGATTATTAGACCTAAATTTACCTTTAGATTTTTTATCCTGTGGTAAAAAAGTTCCTTTCCCTCCAGTAACAGTTGAGATAATAGAATCCAACTGAGAACCAAATAATTTATTACCCTGGAAAGAAAGGGAAAGCAGAGTAGACTTAGAAGACATATCAGCATTCCAAGTTTTAAGCCATAAAGCTCTTCTAGCTAAGATAGCTAGAGACATATACCTGACATCAACTCTAATGATATCAAAGATGGCATCACAAATAAAATTATTAGCATGTTGTAGAAGAATAATAATGCTATGAGAATTATGATCTGTTACTTGTTGCGCTAAAGCTTCTAACCAAAAAGTTGAAGCTGCATCAACATCCGCTAAAGATATAGCAGGTCTAAGAAGATTACCTGAACACAAGTAAGCTTTTCTTAGAAAGGATTCAATTTTCCTATCTAAAGGATCCTTAAGGAAGTACCATCTGCCGTAGGAATAGTAGTACGCTTAGCAAGAGTAGAGACAGCCCCATCAACCTTAGGGATTTTGTCCCAAAATTCTAATCTGTCAGATGGCACAGGATATAATTGCTTAAAACGTTTAGAAGGAGTAAAAGAATTACCCAAATTATTCCATTCCCTGGAAATTACTTCAGAAATAGCACCAGGGACAGGAAATACTTCTGGAATAATTACAGGAGATTTAAAAACCTTATCTAAACGTTTAGATTTAGTATCAAGAGGACTAGAATCCTCAATTTCGAATGCAATTAGGACTTCTTTAAGTAAAGAACGAATAAATTACATTTTAAATAAATATGAAGATTTATCAGCATCAACCTCTGAGACAGAATCCTCTGAATCAGAAGAACCAATATCAGTATCAGAATGATGATGTTCATTTAAAAATTCATCTGAAAAATGAGAAGTTTTAAAAGACTTTTTACGTTTACTAGAAGGAGGAATAACAGACATAGCCTTCTTAATGGATTTAGAAACAAAATCTCTTATGTTATCAGGAACACTCTGAATATTAGATGTTGACGGAACAGCAACAGGTAATGTAACAGTACTAAAGGAAATATTATCTGCATTAGCAAGTTTGTCATGACAAACAGTACAAACAACAGCTGGAGGAACAGATACCAAAAGTTTACAGCAGATACACTTAGCTTTGGTAGCTCCAGCACCAGGCAGCGATTTTCCAGAAGTATCTTCTGACTCAGCTTCAACGTGGGACATCTTGCAATATGTAATAGAAAAAACAACATATAAAGCAAAATTGATCAAATTCCTTAAATGACAGTTTCAGGAATGGGAAAAAAATGCCAGTGAATAAGCTTCTAGCAACCAGAAGCACAAAATAATGAGACTTAAATAATGTGGAGACAATAGTGACGCCCATATTTTTTTAGTGCCAAAAAAGACGCCCACATTATTTGGCGCCTAAATGCTTTTGGCGACAAAAATGACGCCACATCCGGATCGCCGACACTTTTGGCGCAAAAGAACGTCAAAAATGACGCAACTTCCGGCGACAGGTATGACGCCGGAAACAGAAAAAAAAATTTGCGCCAAAAAAGTCAGCGCCAAGAATGACGCAATAAAATGAAGCATTTTCAGCCCCCGCAAGCCTAACAGCCCACAGGGAAAAGTCAAATTTTTAAGGTAAGAAAAAAAATGATTTATTCATATGCATTATCCCAAATATGAAACTGACTGTCTGAAATAAGGAACGTTGAACATCCTGAGTCAAGGCAAATAAATGTTTGAATACATATATTTAGAACTTTATATAAAAGTGCCCAACCATAGCTTAGAGTGTCACAGAAAATAAGACTTACTTACCCCAGGACACTCATCTACATGTTGTAGAAAGCCAAACCAGTACTGAAACGAGAATCAGTAGAGGAAATGGTATATATAAGAGTATATCGTCGATCTGAAAAGGGAGGTAAGAGATGAATCTCTACGACCGATAACAGAGAACCTATGAAATAGACCCCGTAGAAGGAGATCACTGCATTCAAATAGGCAATACTCTCCTCACATCCCTCTGACATTCACTGCACGCTGAGAGGAAAACCGGGCTCCAACCTGCTGCGGAGCGCATATCAACGTAGAATCTAGCACAAACTTACTTCACCACCTCCATAGGAGGCAAAGTTTGTAAAACTGATTTGTGGGTGTGGTGAGGGGTGTATTTATAGGCATTTTGAGGTTTGGGAAACTTTGCCCCTCCTGGTAGGAATGTATATCCCATACGTCACTAGCTCATGGACTCTTGCTAATTACATGAAAGAAAAGAAACGTTATTTTATCTGTGCTGCTGTTTCTTTGAAAATAAAACTGCAAAAAGAAATACATTAGCACACAAGTAACAGGAATGACAGATAAGACTGCTGAGGAGAGCCGTCAGAAGTGATCTGCATTAAGTATTTGCAAAGGGAGAGCATGCTACTGAAGCATCTGTTAATCTTGTACTAACAGACATTGCTATGTACAATACCGAATCCATGACTAGAGCAACAATTCCCTTGTAAGGAACCGCAGAGCACTGCATGTGGGGTATGAAAGGTCCATGTAATGACCAATAGTAATGGACACCTGTAAAGAATCATTTATAACAAAAAATTAACACACTACACAAACGTTACCGTTTCCTTAAATCTTACAGTAACATTCTCGCTCGTGTTTGATAAGCAACCTCTGTGCCTACGTAGGACACTTGAGGGAAAAAAACAGAATACTGCATGTGGGACAATGCCAGTCTGCAGCCAGAATTGACAAGTGTCAACAGACTCCTGAACAACAATCTATAGTAGAAGGAGCATTCAAAACGTTACTGTTTCTTTAAACTTCAAAGTAACATTCTCCTTTGTGTTTTGCAAGCAACTCCCGTGCTGTGTGAATGACACTAGAGGGAAAATGTGTGTTGTAGTTAACCTCAGAGAAGTCTGCAGAGGTACTCTAAAAACTCATTCCCCACGTATCCTAAGCAGTTGTGGCCAGAGTTTGTTAGTTTGAAAAGCAGTGTACCCTGTCACTAGGTTACAGAACTCCCACTTAATTTAAAAGGGAATGTCTTGATTTCAACTCAAATTGCCGATGTTCTATTCAAACAATTTTCCCTAGGCTATATAGTCTTTCAGCCAAATCCGGAGCGTAATGTCAACGCTATCCGGACACACAGAGGGGAAGAGCTTTCCAGCACCAAACCTTCTCCGGACGGCACGAAACCTCTCAGCTGTATGCTGACTAAAACACAGCTGAGGAGGTATCCAGTGTGCCGCCGGAGATAGAGACAAATGGCGCATGCTCAATGGCAGGCAACGAAGCTCCGCCCATCGTGGGCGTAGACAAACAGGATCGCCGAGAAGCAATAGACAGGCAAAAGGGCGCGCAACAATGGTGCGTATCGAAACTCCGCCCATCGTGGGCGTATCACTCTCAAACTCCCATGCGGCTAACATGTCCTCAATAAAAACAAAGCCGTGGGGAAAGACAGTGCAAAAACAGTATAAGCAACGTTCCCCTTCACGTGAAATAAGGAAACGTAAAACTCCCTGTCGGCTTTACTGTAAATATAAGCCATAGCGAGCAGGGGCACCTGTCATGCAAATCATTCACTCAGTGTCATGTTTTAACCCCTTATGCGAAAAACATGAAACCTCCATTGACAGTACAATAAACATTATAGTAGGCTTGAACACATAACATGTAATAAAAACACTCAGCCTGCCGGCTCCCTGTTAAGAGAAGAAGCCGTAAGATGCAGGGACACGCAATATGTCAGACATAACAACCCTCACAAAAATCCTACATAACACCCAAGAGTGAAATAGGAAAAACCACCCTGTCGGCTGCTAAATGAGCTAGAAGCCGTTGGCGTTTGTACCAAGGGAAGAGATGACAAGTTGCCTCTGAACACAGAGCTGCCCATGAAAACTAACCCCCATAACCGGGATACGTTTTCAAAAAAAAAAGTGCCAACTCCTTTCAGTGTACATACCATTTTATCTCCAGTATCATCCAGAAAATAAAGTTTAGCACTTACCTTAGAAGGCTGCCCGGCAGTAGGGCATCTCACCCGGCTTGTGAAAGTCTTTCCTCCCCTTCAAATTGGCCTGTGGAAAACAAAAAGTACTGAGCATCTTCTCCCTCAGACTTTTACAAACAGGGCAGCATACAATCTATGGGAGTCGCAGTGAGAAAAATGTCATCACCAGTTCCCATTACTTTAAAGCCACCAGATGCTTCTATTTTTGTACTGAAGAGACTGATCTGGTCTAGGCTACACCCCAAAACAAAGTAGCACACTGTGGCACTACTAAAAAATAATAAACACTTGATTGAAGAATCTATAACTAACACCTCACTCTGCCTCTTCCTATCACTAACACAGGCAAAGAGAATGACTGGTGGGGGGGGAAGGGAGGAACTATATATACAGCTCTGCTGTGGTGCTCTTTGCCTCCTCCTGCTAACCAGGAGGCAATATCCCATAAGTAAGGATGAAATCTGTGGACTCGTCATATCTTGTAGAAGAAAAGTGGGCAAATCTTGCCAAGTCAAAATGTGCCATGCTGATAGACTCATACCCAAAAAGACGGAGTGCTGTAATAAAATCAAAAGGTGCTTCAACAAACTATTAGTTTAAGGGTGTGCACACTTATGCAACCATATTTTATTTTTATATTTTTTCTTCCCTCTACCTAAAAGATTTCAAGATTGTTTTTCAATTGAGTTGTACAGTTTATAGGTCACATTAAAGGTGGAAAAAATTCTGAAATGATTGATCTTTGTCTCATTTTTTTACATCACAGAAACCTGACATTTTAACAGGGGTGTGTAGACTTTTTATATCCGCTGTAGGTCAGTCGACAAGAGTCTCTACTCCTTAGTGTTTTCTCAAGATGTTTCAGGGCGCGTGCCTCAAGAGACATTCCTGGGTGTTGTGTCCACGAACGCCAACCAACTGGACTGGGAATTGGTCTGGGCCCTGTTTAGAGCAGGGTTTTTTGGACTTTGAAGTATCTGTTCTCCTCTTGGAGATGGGAGTTTTTTTCAATACTCTGATGTCTTGTCCTCAGTTTTCCTTAGCTGGTTTTCCAGTCGGACATTGTCACCTCTATGGTTTTTATCAACTACCAGGGTAGAACTGTAGGAGGTGTTTTAGATTGGTCAGGGGGCAGAAGTTGACAATTGTGTCTATCTGCAATCCACATTCCAGGGGTGGACTTTGGGAAACGGGTCTCCATCCGTAAGGGCTCTCAGTTTAACTACCAAATGGGATTGTTGGAATTGGAGCGGATGGCATCTCGTCAGGACGCCAAGCTTCCCAAGTCCGGCTCAAGGTTGAGAGATTGTCTGGGTTTTTTTTCTGTCTGATGCACTGGCAGTACCTTGCTACGGCAGGTGAACATATCCTTTCCTACGTTTGCTTTCCTATCTCGAGTCTTCACTCAGGTCAAGGAGGGTGAGCGTCAGTGATTTTTATAGCTCCTGCGTGGCCTAGCAGGATTTGGTATGCAGTCCTAGGAGTAATGTCTTTTTTACCTCCGTGGAGGCTTCCTCTGAGAATGGACATTCTTCTCAAGGAGCTTTTCCTTCATCCAAACGCTCGATTTCGCTAAGCATGGAATTCCGAATCGATATTGGGACCAGGATTCAGGCTTATAACATTAGAGTTTTGTCCAAGAAGGCCTCATGAAGGGGTTATCTGTCAGTACCCTCCTGGGTCAGATTTCCGCTTTATCTATTTTGTTGCACAAGCGTCTGGCGGATGTGCCGGATGTTCAATCCTTTTGACAGGCCCTGGCCATAATCAGGCCTGTATGTTAATCTGTTGCTCCTTCTTGGTGTTTTTGCCTTGTTTTAAAGTGTTTCAACAGACTCCGTTTGAGCCTATGCATTCCATAGTTATTAGGTTTTTATCTTGGAAGTTATTTTTGTTACTGCTAATCTTTTGTTTGGAGGGTTCTGAGCTCTCAGCATTGCAGTGTAATTCTCCTTATCTTATAGTTTATGAGGATAAGGCAGTTCTAGAGTGATTTCAGACAGAAATATGAATCAGAAAATTGTGGTTCCTTCTCCCTGTCCTAATCCTTCTCATAAGGAAAGGTTGTGGCACAACTTAATAGTTGTGTGGGTTCTTTATTGTTATCTACAGGCGACTAAAGATTTTTGCCAGTCTTAGGCGTTGTTTGTTTGCTTTCTGGAAGACGTAAGGGTCGGAAAGCTACTGCCAACTTTTCTTTTATCTCTGGTTGAGAAGTAGTATCGTTTGGCATAGGGGTCGACTGTACAGCAGTCTCCTGTGAGAATTTCAGCTCTTACCATTAGGGCTGTTTTCATCTTCTTGGGCCTTCAAGATTGAGGCCTCTGTAGAACGGATTTGTGAGGCTGCAAATTGGTTTTCAAAGTAAGGTTCTGCAAGCAGTGGTGCCTTCTGTTTAGGTTACCTGTCTTGCCCCTCCCTTATCATCTGTGTCCTTTAGCTTGGGTATTGATTCCCAACAGTAATTGATGATGATCCATGGACTCACTGTGTCATTAGAAAGAAAAACAGAATTTATGCTTACCTGATAAATTACTTTCTCCAACGGTGTGTCCGGTCCACGGCGTCATCCATAACTTGTGGGAATATTCTCTTCCCCAACAGGAAATGGCAAAGAGCACAGCAAAAGCTGTCCATATAGTCCCTGCTAGGCTCCGCCCACCCCAGTCATTCGACCGACGGACAGGAGAAAAAACAGGAGAAACCATAAGGTGCCGTGGTGACTGTAGTTAAAGAAAAAAAATCATCAAACCTGATTAAAAAACCAGGGCGGGCCGTGGACCGGACACACCGTTGGAGAAAGTAATTTATCAGGTAAGCATAAATTCTGTTTTCTCCAACATTGGTGTGTCCGGTCCACGGCGTCATCCATAACTTGTGGGAACCAATACCAAAGCTTTAGGACACGGATGAAGGGAGGGAGCCAATCAGGTTACCTAAACAGAAGGCACCACGGCTTGCAAAACCTTTCTCCCAAAAATAGCCTCAGAAGAAGCAAAAGTATAAAATTTGTAGAACTTGGCAAAAGTGTGCTTAGAAGACCAAGTCGCTGCCTTACATATCTGATCAACAGAAGCCTCGTTCTTGAAGGCCCATGAGGAAGCCACAGCCCTAGTAAAGTGAGCTGTGATGCGTTCAGGAGGCTGCCGTCCGGCAGTCTCGTAAGCCAATCAGATGATGCTTTTTAGCCAAAAGGAAAGAGAAGTAGCAGTAGCTTTTTGACCTCTCCTCTTGCCAGAATAAACGACAAACAGAGAAGACGTTTGTCTGAAATCCTTTGTTGCTTCTAAATAGAACTTTAAAGCACGAACTACATCTAAATTGTGTAACAAACGTTCCTTCTTTGAAACTGGATTCGGACACAAAGAAGGCACAACTATTTCCTGGTTAATATTCTTGTTGGAAACAACCTTTGGAAGGAAACCAGGTTTAGTACGCAAAACAAGCTTATCTGAATGGAACACCAGATAGGGCGGATTACACTGCAAAGCAGATAACTCAGAAACTCTTCTAGCAGAAGAAATAGCAACCAAAAACAGAACTTTCCAAGATAACATCTTGATATCTATGGAATGCAGAGGTTCAAACGGAACCCCTTGAAGAACTGAATTCAGACTCCAGGGAGGAGTCAAAGGTCTGTAAACAGGCTTGATCCTGACCAAAGCCTGAACAAAAGCTTGAACATCAGGCACAGCTGCCAGTCGTTTGTGTAACAAGACAGATAAAGCAGAAATCTGTCCCTTTAGAGAACTCGCTGATAATCCCTTATCCAAACCTTCTTGTAGAAAGGAAAGGATCCTAGGAATTTTGATCTTACTCCATGAGAATCCCTTGGATTCACACCAACAGATATATCTTTTCCATATTTTATGGTAAATTTTTCTAGTTACAGGTCTTCTGGCTTGTACCAGAGTATCTATTACAGAATCCGAAAACCCACGCTTAGATAAAATCAAGCGTTCAATTTCCAAGCCGTTAGCTGGAGGGAAACTAGATTTGGATGTTCGAATGGACCTTGTACTAGAAGATCCTGTCTCAAAGGTAGCTTCCATGGTGGAGCCAATGACATATTCACCAGGTCTGCATACCAAGTCCTGCGTGGCCACGCAGGAGCTATCAAGATCACCGAGGCCCTCTCCTGCTTGATCCTGGCTACCAGCCTGGGAATGAGAGGAAACGGTGGAAACACATAAGCTAGGTTGAAGGTCCAAGGCGCTACTAATTAATCCACTAGAGTCGTGTTGGGATTCCTGGATCTGGACCCGTAGCAAGGAACCTTGAAGTTCTGACGAGACGCCATCAGATCCATGTCTGGAATGCGCCATAATTGAGTCAACTGGGCAAATATCTCCGGGTGGAGTTCCCACTCTCCCGGATGGAATGTCTGATGACTCAGATAATCCGCCTCCCAGTTTTCCACTCCTGGGATGTGGATCGCAGATAGGTGGCAGGAGTGATCCTCCGCCCATTTTATGATTTTGGTCACTTCTCTCATCGCCAGGGAACTCCTTGTTCCCCCCTGATGGTTGATGTAAGCAACAGTCGTCATGTTGTCTGATTGGAATCTTATGAATCTGGCCTTTGCTAGTTGAGGCCAAGCCCTGAGAGTATTGAATATCGCTCTCAGTTCCAGAATGTTTATCGGGAGAAGAGACTCTTCCCGAGACCATAGCCCCTGAGCTTTCAGGGAGTCCCAGACCGCGCCCCAGCCCACTAGACTGGCGTCGGTCGTGACTATGACCCACTCTGGTCTGCGGAAGCTCATTCCCTGGGACAGGTGATCCTGGGTTAGCCAACAACGGAGTGAGTCTCTGGTCTACTGATCTACTTGAATCACTGGAGACAAGTCTGTATAGTCCCCATTCCACTGTTTCAGCATGCACAGTTGTAATGGTCTTAGATGAATTTGCGCAAAAGGAACTATGGCCATTGCTGCAACCATCAACCCTACTACTTCCATGCACTGAGCTATGGAAGGTCGTGGAACAGAGTGAAGAACTTGACAAGCGTTTAGAAGATTTGACTTTCTGACATCTGTCAGGAAAATCTTCATTTCTAAAGAATCTATTATTGTCCCCAAGAAAGGAACTCTTGTCGACGGAGACAGGGAACTTTTTTCTATGTTCACTTTCCATCCGTGAGATCTGAGAAAGGCCAGAACGATGTCTGTGTGAGCCTTTGCCTTTGAAAGAGACGACGCTTGTATCAGAATGTCGTCCAAGTAAGGTGCCACTGCAATGCCCCTTGGTCTTAGAACCGCTAGAAGGGACCCGAGTACCTTTGTGAAAATCCTTGGAGCAGTGGCTAGCCCGAATGGGAGAGCCACATACTGGTAATGTTTGTCCAGAAAGGCGAACCTTAGGAACTGATGATGATCTTTGTGGATAGGAATATGTAGATACGCATCCTTTAGATCCACGGTAGTCATAAATTGACCCTCTTGGATTGTAGGTAAAATCGTTCGAATAGTTTCCATTTTGAACGATGGCACTCTGAGAAAATTGTTTAGGATCTTTAAATCCAGAATTGGTCTGAAAGTTCCCTCTTTTTTGGGAACTATAAACAGATTTGAGTAAAAACCCATTCCTTGTTCCACGGTTGGAACTGGGTGTATCACTCCCATTTTTAACAGGTCTTCTACACAATGTAAGAATGCCTGTCTCTTTATTTGGTTTGAAGATAAGTGAGACATGTGGAACCTTCCCCTTGGGGGTAGTTCCTTGAATTCCAGAAGATAACCCTGAGAAACTATTTCTAGTGCCCAGGGGTCCTGAACATCTCTTGCCCAAGCCTGAGCAAAGAGAGAGAGTCTGCCCCCTACTAGATCCGGTCCCGGATCGGGGGCTACTCCTTCATGCTGTTTTGGTAGCAGCAGCAGGCTTCTTGGCCTGCTTACCCTTGTTCCAGCCTTGCATCGGTTTCCAAGCTGGTTTGGTTTGTGAAGCATTACCCTCTTGTCTAGAGGCTGCAGAGTTGGAGGCCACCGTTCCTGAAATTGCGAAAGGAACGAAAATTAGACTTATTCTTGGCCTTGAAAGGCCTATCTTGTGGAAGGGCGTGGCCCTTACCCCCAGTGATGTCTGAGATAATCTCTTTCAATTCTGGCCCAAAAAGGGTTTTACCCTTGAAAGGGATATTAAGCAATTTTGTCTTGGAAGATACATCCGCTGACCAAGACTTTAGCCAGAGCGCTCTGCGCGCCACAATTGCAAACCCTGAATTTTTTGCCGCTGATCTTGCTAACTGCAAAGCGGCATCTAAAATAAAGTAATTAGCTAACTTAAGTGCGTGAATTCTGTCCATAACCTCCTCATACGGAGTCTCTCTACTGAGCGACTTTTCTAGTTCCTCGAACCAGAACCACGCTGCTGTAGTGACAGGAATAATGCACAAAATAGGTTGCAGGAGGTAACCTTGCTGTATAAAAATCTTTTTAAGCAAACCCTCCAATTTTTTATCCATAGGATCTTTGAAAGCGCAATTATCCTCGATAGGAATAGTAGTGCGCTTGGCTAGTGTAGAAACTGCCCCCTCGACCTTAGGGACTGTCTGCCATAAGTCCTTTCTGGGGTCAACCATAGGAAATAATTTCTTAAATATAGGAGGGGGGACAAAAGGTATGCTGGGCTTCTCCCACTCCTTATTCACTATGTCCGCCACCCGCTTGGGTATAGGAAAAGCGTCGGGGTGCACCGGAACCTCTAGGAACTTGTCCATCTTGCACAATTTTTCTGGAATGACCAGGTTGTCACAACCATCCAGAGTAGATAGCACCTCCTTAAGCAGTGCGCGGAGATGCTCTAATTTAAATTTAAATGTCACAACATCAGGTTCTGCCTGTTGAGAAATTCTACCTGAATCAGAAATTTCCCCATCTGACAAAACCTCCCTCATGGCCACTTCAGATTGGTGTGAGGGTATGACAGAACAATTATCATCAGCGCCCTCCTGCTCTACAGTGTTTAAAACAAAGCAATCGCGCTTTCTCTGAAATGCAGGCATTTTGGATAAAATATTTGCTATGGAGTTATCCATTACTGCCGTCAATTGTTGCATAGTAACAAGCATTGGCGCGCTAGAAATACTAGGGGTCTACTGCGTGGGCAAAACTGGTGTAGACACAGAAGGAGATGATGTAGAACTATGTCTACTCCCTTCATCTGATGAATCATCTTGGGCAACTTTATTATCTGTGGCAGTACTGTCCTTACTTTGTTTGGACGCTATGGCACAATTATCACACAATTTTGAAGGGGGAGACACATTGGCTTCCATACATACAGAACATAGTTTATCTGAAGGCACAGACATGTTAAACAGGCTTAAACGTGTCAATAAAGTACAAAAACCGTTTTTAAAACAAAACCGTTACTGTCTCTTTAAATTTTAAACAGGGCACACTTTATTACTGAATATGTGAAAAACTATGAAGGAATTGTTCAAATTTAACCAAATTTTCACCACAGTGTCTTAAAGCATTCAAAGCATTGCACCCCAAACCCTTAAAATGAGGAAACCGGAGCCGGTTACAGTTTTAACCCCTCTACAGTCCCAGCTACAGCCTTTGCTGCGACTTTACCAAACCCAGGGGGGTATACGATACCAAATGAAGCCTTCTAGGAACCTTTTCAACTACTTTCAGACCCACACACATGCAGCTGCATGTCCTGCTGTCAAAAGTAACTGCGCAGTAATGGCGCGAAAATGAGGCTCTGCCTACTACAGAGAAGGCCCTTCCTGACTGGGAAGGTGTCTAAACCAGTGCCTGACATAAAAAAAACGTTCCCCAAAGTTTATAAAGTGTGAATTTCAACATAAAGCTGTATAAAATGCCCAAATAAAGCAATCGATCTAGCCCATAAAAGTGTCTACCAGTTTTATAGCCCATATTAAGCCCTTTATTCTGTTTGAGACTAAGAAAATGGCTTACCGGTCCCCATGAGGGGAAATGACAGCCTTCCAGCATTACACAGTCTTGTTAGAAATATGGCTAGTCATACCTTAAGCAGAAAAGTCTGCCAACTGTTTCCCCCAACTGAAGTTATCTCATCTCAACAGTCCTATGTGGAAACAGCAAACGATTTTAGTTACTGCTGCTAAAATCATATTCCTCTCACAAACAGAACTCTTCATCTTTTTCTGTTTCAGAGTAAATAGTACATACCAGCACTATTTTAAAATAACAAACTCTTGATAGTAGAATAAAAAACTACAACTAATCACCACATACTCTTCACCATCTCCGTGGAGATGCTGCTTGTTCAGCGGCAAAGAGAATGACTGGGGTGGGCGGAGCCTAGGAGGGACTATATGGACAGCTTTTGCTGTGCTCTTTGCCATTTCCTGTTGGGGAAGAGAATATTCCCACAAGTTATGGATGACGCTGTGGACCGGACACACCAATGTTGGAGAAACAAAATTTATGGTTACCTGATAAATTTATTTATTTCTTGACACAGTGAGTCCACGGCCCTCCCTGTTTTTTTCAGACAGGCCTTTTTTATATAAACTTCAGGCACCTCGTGTTACTGCCTTTGTCTCCTTTTCCTTCGGTCGAATGACTGGGGTTTGCAGGAAGGGAAGTGATACTTAACAGCTCTGCTGTGGAGCTCTTTGCTTCCTCCTGCTGGCCAGGAGTGATATTCCCAACAGTAATTGATGATGATCTGTGGACTCACCGTGTCAAGAAATAAATAAATTTATCAGGTAAGCATAAATTTTGTTTTCCCATAACATGTTATTCCAGCTGCAGATTCAAATGGGCTGAGCTTCCAGGGAGTGTATTCCTCCCTATTGTTCTAGTATGCATTAAAGTCACAATATTTTATATCTGTCTGTATTCACACAAGGCCAATATTTAGGGAAATTGAAAATTAACATTTAGTACCTCTCTCTTCTACCCCCAAGGGGAGTATGATTTATTCTGCTACTTTTTTATCTAGCTTTTCTATAGCCAATACTGCTGTACTGAAAATTTCAGCATAGGTGGCAGTTTAAACAGCTGAAAGCAGCTATTTGAAAGAAGTTAAAGAGGCGATTTGTAGACAATACACTCCAGCAGCTAAAATGGATAACCGGGAAAACATAAAAAGGAGAGAAAATGTTACATTACACCATCCCTTTAATGTGGTTTCAGGCTGAATACTGTATTTCCTGGTATCGTCTAACCAATAGTTCTGTGCATTTAGCACTCTTGACGTTTATCTTCATGACTAACAATGGATATCAATCACTCTAGACATAAACAGAAAAATATTCTGAGCTTTATTTTTGCACATTATCAATTACACAATTACAAGGTCATCTCACGTCCCTCTATTGATTCAGCTTTACTTTTTATACAAAATTGTACAGATAATAGGACAATACAATATTTTACAAAGCATATCTAATGAATAATTTACATTATGTAACTGGTATAAAAAAAAATTGTACCTCAAAAACATTCAACCAAAACATTCAAATTTTATATCACTTGCAAAGGGAAAAAAAAGTCTTATGAACACAATAACTAAAAGAAATACATGAACAAATACTACAATCTCTTTTTACAGATGCATATTTTACAGAATTCACTTTATCAAGTCCTTACTTAGGGTCAAGGATATAATATTGAGATTTAAAGAAAAAAAAGAAGTATTGTACATATGTATAGTCCCGTCCATGTGATAAAATATACAGTGTGCATTTTAAATATTTTATACGCTAGAACACTGAAACACCAGCATTTGCCTTGAGGTTATTTTATTTTCAATTTCAGCTAAAGGGAGTACATGCTGATCTGCAAAGGTTTACCACGTTTCAACTAATACACAATTCCAAGAATGAATCTGGAAACAAAAGCATTCTGTGTAGTGTTGAAAACATCTGTTGTCATGAGGCTAACAGCCATAAGCAGACTTTATAGTTATAGTTATGCTGAAGCAAACCTCTATATACAGAGACGGACAAAATAAATACAAAAAAAAAAATCAGAACCAACTAAAAATGGGCAAGTATTTATATTAGAAGGCTAAGAACCACTTCTAGGAACCCAGGACTTTTCCCCCCTGAATATATACTGTATATATTCTGTAAGAGTGTAAGTAGAAAGAACATTAAAATAATGAACAGCTCTATTTCAACAATAAATCAGTTGCAATTCTACTTGTAAAATGGTAAAAATTAATATCGTCATGTGTTTAAATAGGTTGAGCAATATGAAATTATTTTTGAATACACACACACAAAAAATTTTTTTTTTTACAATGTGGTAGTAGCATGCCCCAGTGGAACCTTCTAGCTGGATTAATGTGTGATAGTATACAGAATATAAAAAGAAGTGCCATTATAAATAATGTATAATATAGGTGCAGTTGTACAAAAAGGTGCTTGGCTGCAGTTTAAAACCAGTTAATGTATATGGACCATGGACATTTTTTCTTTCTTTCTTGCATTTAAGAAGTTATAAATATAAACAGATAGCAGATATTCCTGTGGAAGCATGTCAAAGTCCATCAAAACAGATGCAGTTGGCCTTTTTAAGCCAAACATCAACTGATACTCAAGTATGTTGTGCACAAACATGCACTGCATGTTCATTTCAATATTATTTTAAACAGTTTTAACTTAAACTTTGTATTTATCTAAATGTATTGTGTCTAAATAGTGCTAGATTGATAGTTTATATGCACAATATAATTTTTTGTCTCTAAAGTTCCCAAAATACTGGCAGAAGGATAAAGCATTTGCACTGGTAACACATTTCACCTTACACAAACAAGGACGTGTGCCACTATACGGCCGGTTCCCGTATTTGCAAAGCTATGTTTCCTGTTAATTAATTGGGTATGCAACTTGGCTACAGAGTTAGTGAACAGCATATTCAGCTATACTGTACATTTTCAAAGATGTAGTCAGCAAAGTACAATCTACAAAGCAGTAGAAAAAGTGCCAATTTTTTAACTTGTTAAAACTCACATTAAAAATTAATTTAAAATTTCATTGACAGTCTTTGGAACTGCCAAAGCAGCATTTCATGTGTCAGACAGTATTTCAAAGACTGGTAGTATATGCAGAATTGCCAATATATCACAATGACAGAGTTTAGTAATATTGTTCCTCAGTAAGGGAGGAATGAAAGAAGCACAATCCAGTGCTTAAAAGTAATCTAGTTTTAGCCATACTGTGAAAAATGAACAGAATGCGATCAACAAACATTAACCTTTCATTATAGTAACTCTATAATGCACATATCAGGTATTATTAAAAAACAAAAAAACTTTATTTGTATTATTCACCAATCTTATGTAATGCATAGGAAAATGTACACTGACCTCCTTAAAATTAGGGCTAGCAAAAAATGTAATTAGTAAAAATCACAATTACCAATATATGCACATGCTCCAATCTCATTCAAATGCAGTGTCTTGTTGATTTGGGGCAAAATTCAATTTACCTGGTATTTTTCTATATAATGGCAACATCACCTCTGTTATTAATATGTATTCATGGCCATTTTGGAATGTGAGTAGTAGGATTTGTAATAGTCAAGATAGCATACAAAAAAAAAAAGAAAAAAAAAAAAAGAAAAAAAAAGTGATGCAGCCAATTTACAATGTTTGAACAGTCAAATCGATTATTTCATCTTTACTAGCCCTAAATTATTAGTAGGTAGTTTTAATATGCAAGCTCAGAGACTTGTCATTATCATATTTTTTATGTAATTACTAAAGGAATATTAAATCAAATATTTTTCTTTCATGATTCAGATAAAGCATGCAATTTTAAACAACTTTCTAATTTACTAATTAGCAAATTATCTGTTTTCTCTTGGTATCTTTTGTTGAAAAGCTCAGGAGCGTGAACGTTTCTGGAGCAATATGTGGTCGGTTTTTAACGAATATTATCCTGAGCACTAGATGGCAGCACTATTTCCTGCCATGTAATGCTCCAGACACCTACCTAGGTAGCTTTCAACAAAGAATACCATTGAAACAAAGCAAAATTTCACATTTGGAAACCTTTTTCAAATTATATGCCAAGTCTGAATAACAAAATACTTTTTTTGGATTTCATATCCCTTTAAATTATACTTCTATATTAAGAAAGGTGAACGGAAAAAGAATATGTTCATATAAACACACCAAATTCAAACTGTCAAACATTACACAATCAAATTTGGATTTTTTTTTTGTAATATTGCCAAAACTATTCTTTACTTATAGATATAATAAAACAGTTACTTTTTTATATTGAATAGCATTTTGCAAATTGATTTATATATTTGTAAAATAAAAATAAAAATATATACCTCTCTCCAAACAGTTAAAATACTATAGCTGGCAATTAACTGTTTGTCGCATACGAATGGATATAATTAAAGCTTCTTTAAAATGTTGTATGCTGCCTGTAAACAGATGAATGAGGCACACATTCATTATAATAAAATACAAATCTCAAATGTATATAGTGTAAATTCATTAAGCTTTCTTTATGAAAGCATGTTAAAATGATACCATAAAAACCTAATTGGCACCATAAAGTTTATATCCATATGCACTACATATTTCTGTATCAGAAATTAAAATGCTATTTATTTATAAGAGTAGCAAGCATTTTAATACTGTTAAGAATGATAGGCTGCATCTTTCAGTATTCAAAAAAATGGCAAAATGTTAACGTTTCTAAAGACACATTTTTCAATCAGCAGAAAAGGTACAATACCCTTTTTATACACGGATATAATTACGTTTTTAAGCTCTGTATATTTAATTTAAACCACCTTCCTGCTAGGGAATGCAACTCTTTAAAGACTGAAACTTATGTAGTTTGATTAATTCAGCAGCAGGAAGCTCAGGTTACAACTTTGAAGAAAAAAAAAATGAATAAAAAGGACTTAAACTTGATAAAAATTAGCAGCTTTCTTCAATATTAACTATTTTTTGACTGGATAAAAATGCTTAGAAAAAAAAAAAAGAAGAGTAACCTACAAAGGTCTATAAACAGAAAGCGTCACTGCAGTATAAAAATGTTAGTTATTTGAGAAGCATGTAAACTGCAGAATATTTATTTAAAAAAAAAAAAAAAAAAAATCTGCCACAACAAAACTTTACAGTATCCTTTACAAGAACGGGAATATTTTGAAAATGTCCACTATAAATAAGGTCACACCAAGCTAGCCTCTTTGTGGTGTTTCATAGTGTGCTGGTTCTTTTCTGACGGCCGCCGAAAACCTTTCTTGCAGTAGTCACAGCGGTGCGGATAGTCTTTGGTGTGGATAGAAATAACATGGCGTTTAAAGCCAGAAGCGTCTGTGGTATTGTACTCACAGTATTCACACTGGTACACTTTCTTACCACTATGCGTCTTCATGTGCTTTTTTAGTTCTATCTGCTGCCTAAAACCTTTTCGGCAGCGTTTACACCTAAACGGTAACTCCTTTGTGTGGACTGACAGTATGTGCCGACTTAGTACAAATGGGTCTGCTATCTGGAACTCGCAGTGCCTACACTGGTGCATCTTTTTCCCCCTATGTGCTGCCTCATGCTTCTTCAGTTCTGAGGGCCGATGAAAGCCCTTCTCACACACCTCACACTTATGGGGATAGTCCTTGGTGTGCACAGAGATAATGTGTCGTTTCAGGTCACTGGAGTTGGAACTTTTATGATCACAGTGCAAGCACTGATGACTCTTACTCTCCTGATGCATAATAGTGTGTGCTTGAAGGTCTTTTGAGTCAGCAAACGTCTGCAGGCAGATATCACACTTGAACGGCATCTCCTTGCTGTGCTTGGTCTTGATATGAGTCTTCAAATTAGAAGAGTCAGCTGACCTATAGTCACAGTACTGGCAAAGGTAGGGCTTCTCCCCAGTATGAGTACGCATGTGCTTTTTCAGCTCAGATGGGTGACGGAAACCTTTCCCACATTCTACACAGATGTGTGGAAAGCTCTTGCTATGCACAGCCATAAGATGCCGATTGAGCAATCCCTGCTCTGCTGTTTCATAGTCACAGAATTTGCATCGATGCATTTTGTTGCCAGCCTTCTCTTTGTGTGTCAGCTTATGGGCAAACAAAGCATTAGCGTGCAAGAACACCTTACCACACTCATCACACTCCAAATCCTTTTCTACCTTCACAACTGCAGCTGTCAACTTGTGACTTTCCAGATGGTTGTGCAGACTGACTTTCTTATTTGTTGTGTAATCACAGTCTGTGCAGCGATACTTCTTGCGGGCCAGGTGCTCAGGGTGGTTCTTCATGTGTCGTTTCAGAAACCCTCGGGACTTGAAC
This sequence comes from Bombina bombina, assembly GCF_027579735.1. Lineage (NCBI taxonomy): Eukaryota > Metazoa > Chordata > Amphibia > Anura > Bombinatoridae > Bombina > Bombina bombina. Next base: position 292,368,486 of record NC_069501.1, read on the forward strand.
TTTTTCCCACAGATCATACATGGGTAAACAGTAAGTGGATGTCCATCTGGGCCAATGATTATGGCTAGTGAGGGAAGAAAAAAATAAAACAAATAAACAACATTAACAGTAGCATAACATATTTAGTTAACTGCAGCAGTTATTCTTTAGATTAGTGATTTGCAAACTTTTGTTTGCAGTGGCACACTTTCTTACATTAAAAAATCCTTTGGCACACCACCATCCCAAAATTTTACAAAATCACACATTGTAGCCTAATACAGGATATATATATATATATATATATATATATATATATATATATATATACACACACACACACACAAACACTGTACTGTGCTGTCATGCCATGCCTCCTACAAACTATACATGACATATCAGGGGTGTGGAAATTTAAAAAAAAAAACTACTTGTCCAAGGGACTAAAGCGGGAGCCCAATCTACTTGTCCCTCGAGACAATCTACTTGTCCTGATTCGCATAATAATTTTAACCAAAACTGTATATACATAAGGTTTTTATTTATAACAACTTAGGAGACAGACCTAACAATACTTTAATGCAATCAACAAATGCAAGTAGGTAAGAAGTTAGCGAGATTAAACCGAAAACAGATTTCCAAATTAGAATTTTGCTTTGTTCTCTTGATATGTTTATTTGAAAAATGAAGACTGTAAGCATAGGAACCAGCTCATTTTTGGTTAAGAACCTGGGTAGCACTTTCTGAATGGTGTCTAAATGTAGCCACCAATCAGCAACTGCTACCCAGGTGCTGAAGCAAAAATGGGCCGGCTCCTAGGCTTACCAAGAGAACAAAGAAAATGTATAAAAGGAGTAAATTATAAGGTGGCTTAAGATTGCCTGGTTGCTCCTATTGCTGTTTTTGCCTTAAGCAATTCATTTTCTGCTCAGGGTGCATGCCACATAACATGTATGCAAGTCTGATATAGAGAGGAGCACTCACTGGGTCTTAAACAAATAATTCAATTTATTATGATATGAATAATTTGTCTAAGACCCAGTGAGTGCGCCGCTCTATATTGTGTGTCTGTATATATATATATATATATATATATATATATATATATATATATATATATATATATATATATATATATATATATATATGCACAAACACATACATACGCAGATACACATGTATATTAATGAAATTCAGAAATCTGATAGAGATTGATGTGTGCAAGATAAGGAGGCCCATTATTATTATTATTTTAATATGTGCATATTCTGCTATATTCTATTAATTTGTGACTCCCTGTCCAGGATCTTTTTTTTTTTAAATATACATCTCTCTAGATTTATTATTTAAGTAAAAGCTAAATGGGAAATACATTCTAAAAGGTAATTTTACATTTTGAAAGATTATGCTTTTTGAGAGAGAATATATATATATATGTTTAACAGAGATAGATATTAAAAGATTGTAGGTGTGTGTGTGTGTATATATATATATATATATATATATATATATATAAATAAAAATACAGAGATACACACACCTACAATCTTTTAATATATAAAATCAAGCGTTCAATCTCCATGCAGTCAGTCTCAGAGAAATTAGATTTGGATGGAGGAAAGGACCCTGAAGTAGAAGGTCCTGTCTCAGAGGCAGAGTCCATGGTGGCAATGATGACATGCCCACTAGATCTGCATACCAGGTCCTGCGTGGCCACGCAGGCGCTATTAGAATCACCGATGCTCTCTCCTGCTTGATCTTGGCAATCAGACGAGGGAGCAGAGGAAACGGTGGAAACACATAAGCCAGGTTGAAAGACCAGGGCCATGCTAGAGCGTCTATCAGCGTCGCCCTGGGGTCCCTGGACCTGGATCCGTAACAAGGAAGCTTGGCGTTCTGTCGAGACACCATGAGATCCAGTTCTGGTTTGCCCCAGCGATGAATCACTTGTGCAAACACCTCCGGATGGAGTTCCCACTCCCCCGGATGAAAAGTCTGTTGACTTAGAAAATCCGCCTCCCAGTTCTCTACACCTGGGATATGAATAGCTGCTAGATGACAAGAGTGTATCTCTGCCCAATGAATTATCTTTGAGACTTCTAACATCGCTTGGGAACTTCTTGTACCCCCTTGACGGTTGATGTAAGCCACAGTCGTGATGTTGTCCGACTGAAATCTGATGTACCTCAGAGTTGCCAACTGAGGCCAAGCCTGAAGAGCATTGAATATCGCTCTTAGCTCCAGAATATTTATTGGAAGGAGAGACTCCTCCTGAGTCCACGATCCCTGAGCCTTCAGGGAGTTTCAGACTGCACCCCAACCTAGAAGGCTGGCATCTGTTGTTACAATTGTCTAATCTGGCCTGCGAAAGGTCATACCTTTGGACAGATGGACCCGAGATAGCCACCAGAGAAGAGAATCCCTGGTCACTTGGTCCAGATTCAGTTGAGGAGACAAATCTGTGTAATCCCCGTTCCACTGACTGAGCATGCATAGTTGCAGCGGTCTGAGATGTAAGCGTGCAAACGGCACTATGTCCATTGCCGCTACCATTAAGCCGATTACTTCCATACACTGAGCCACCGAAGGGCGCGGAATGGAATGAAAAACCCGGCAGGAATTTAGAAGCTTTGATAACCTGGACTCAGTCAGGTAAATTTTCATTTCTACAGAATCTATCAGAGTCCCTAGAAAGGAAACTCTTGTGAGTGGGGATAGAGAACTCTTTTCCTCGTTCACTTTCCACCCATGCGACCTCAGAAATGCCAGTACTATGTCTGTATGAGACCTGGCAATTTGGAAGTTTGACGCCTGTATCAGGATGTCGTCTAAATAAGGGGCTACTGCTATGCCCCGCGGCCTTAGAACCGCCAGAAGGGACCCTAGAACCTTTGTGAAGATTCTTGGGGCTGTAGCTAATCCAAAGGAAAGAGCTACAAACTGGTAATGCCTGTCTAGAAAGGCAAACCTGAGAAACCGATGATGATCTTTGTGTATCGGAATGTGAAGGTAAGCATCCTTTAGATCCACTGTAGTCATATATTGACCCTCCTGGATCATAGGTAGGATGGTACGAATAGTTTCCATCTTGAATGATGGAACTCTGAGGAATTTGTTTAAGATCTTTAGATCCAGAATTGGTCTGAATGTTCCCTCTTTCTTGGGAACCACAAACAGATTTGAGTAAAAACCCTGTCCCTGTTCCTCTTTTGGAACTGGATGGATCACTCCCATAACTTGAGGTCTCTTACACAGTGTAAGAGTGCCTCTCTCTTTATCTGGTTTGCAGATAATTGTGAAAGGTGAAATCTCCCTATGGGGAGAGAAGCTTTGAAGTCCAGAAGATACCCCTGAAATATAATTTCCAACGCCCAGGGATCCTGAACAACTCTTGCCCACGCCTGGCAAAGAGTAAAAGTCTGCCCCCCACTAGATCCGTTACCGGATAGGGAGCCGTTCCTTCATGCTGTCTTAAAGGCAGCAGCAGGTTTTTTAGCCTGCTTACCTTTGTTCCAGGTCTGGTTTGGCCTCCAGACCGCTTTGGACTGAGCAACAGTTCCCTCTTGTCTTGCATTAGAGGAGGTTGATGCTGCACTTGCCTTGAAGTTTCGAAAGGCACGAAAATTAGACTTTTTAGGTATTGGAAAAACATCAGTACACACCGGCACTGCAAAGTATTTATCCAGTCTACACAATTTCTCTGGCACTGCAATTGTGTCACAGTCATTCAGAGCAGCTAAAACCTCTTTAAGTAATACGTGGAGGTGTTCAAGCTTAAATTTAAATGTAGAAATATCAGAATCAGGGATTCTCCCTGAATCAGAACCATCACCCACAGACTGAAGTTCTCCTTCTTCAGCTTCAGCATATTGTGAGGCAGTATCAGACATGGTTCTTAAAGCGTCAGTATGCTCTGCATTACGTCTAGCCCCAGAGCTATCTCGCTTACCTCTAAGTTCAGGTAGTCTGGCTAATACCGCTGACAGTGTATTATCCATGACTGCCACCATGTCTTGTAAAGTAAACGCTATGGGTGCCCATGATGTACTTGGCGCCATTTCAGCGTGAGTCCCTTGAGCGGAAGTCAAAGAATCTGACACGTGGGGAGAGTTAGTCGGCATAACTTCCCCCTCGCTAGATTCCTCTGGTGATACATTTTTTAAAGACATAATATGATCTTTATTGCTTAGAGTGAAGTCAGTACAATTGGTACACATTCTAAGAGGGGGTTCCACCATGACCTTTAAACATAATGAACAAGGAGTTTCCTCTATGTCAGACATGTTTATACAGACTAGCAATGAGACTAGCAAGCTTGGAAAACACTTTAATTCAAGTTAACAAGCAATTTAATAAAAAAAAACAAAAAAAAAAACAAAAAAAAAAACGGTACTGTGCCTTTAAGGGAAACTAATTTTGTCAAAATTTGAAAAACAGTGAAAAAAGGCAATTACACAAACGAAATTTTTACAGTGTATGTAATAGGCTAACAGAGCATTGCACCCACTTGCAAATGGATGATTAACCCCTTAGTTCAAAAAACGGATACAAAAAACGACAGACGTTTTTTAACAGTCCCAGCAAAGTGCCACAGCTTTACTGTGGCTCCTACCTTCCCCAATAAACGATTTAAGGCTCTTTAGAGATGTCCTGTAGCATTCAAGGGACTCCTGAGGAAAACTGGATGTCTCAGTCTGTAATTTTAACTGCGCAAAAAAGTGCTAAAATAGGCCCCTCCCACTCATATTACAACAGTGGAAAGCCTCAGGAAACTGTTTCTAGGCAAAAATACAGCCAGCCATGTGGAAAAAATTAGGCCTCAATAAGTTTTATCACCAAGCATATAGAAAAAACGATTAAACATGCCAGCAAACGTTTTATATAGCATATCTATAAGGGTATTATCCCTGAGAGTAAGCATGATACCAGTCGTTATTAAATCACTGTATTCAGGTTTAACTTACATTTATCAGGAATCAGCAGCATTTTCTAGCATTTCCAATCCTAGAAAAAATCATAACTGCACATACCTGATAGCAGAATAAACTGCACGCCATTCTCCCTCTGAAGTTACCTCACTCCTCAGACATGTGTGAGAACAGCAATGGATCTTGGTTACAACCTGCTAAGATCATAGAAAACTCAGGCAAATTCTTCTTCTATTTCTGCCTGAGAAAAAATAGCACAACTCCGGTACTATTTAAAATAACAAACTTTTGATTGAAGTTAATAAACTAACTATTTTTCACCACTCTCCTCTTACTACCTCCATGCGCGTTGAGAGTTGCAAGAGAATGACTGCATATGGTAGTGAGGGGAGGAGCTATATAACAGCTTTGCTGTGGGTCCTCTTGCAACTTCCTGTTGGGAGTGAGAATACCCCATAAGTAATGGATGATCCGTGGACTGGATACACCTTACTAGAGAAATGGAGAATTACTGGAAAGCTGATGAAATTGCTAAAAAAGAAAATCACTTTCCAAGATAAAAGTTTGATATCCATGGAATTAGAACTTAATTCTAATTCTAGGGTGGAGCTAGGTCTCCCATCTGACCTAATTCTTATTGGAGCCTGGAAAAAAGCCTGAACGTCAGGAAGTTTAGCTAACCTTCTATGAAAGAGAACACATTAAGTAGAAATGTGACCCTAGCAAGCAGACAAACGTTTGTCAAGTCCATCTAGTAAAACTGAAGAATTCTAGGAATCCTAAAGGAATACCAAGAAAATCATCTGGAAAAACACCATAGAAAGACCCCTTCCAAATTTTGTGATAATTTTTTGGGGAAACAGGTTTTCTGGCTTTAATCAGAGTGGCTATAACTGAATCATAGAACCCTCTAATTTTTAGAACTAGGCGTTACATGATTGAGCCAAGAGGCCAACGCTGCAATAGTAGTCTTCTAAGCTTTACGAGTCCCAGAGTAATGAACAAACAAGCTGAAAGATTGTCTGAACTCTGTAGTAGCTTCAAGCTGTTAAATTTAAGAGATTTGAGATCCTGATAACAAAGAGGCCCTTGAAACAATAGATATTGACTTAAAGGAAGAGACATAGAGGAGAAGGGAACAGCTACACCAGATCCACATAAAATGTTCTTGCAGGGTCAGACTCAAGCAATCAAGATTACCGATGCGGACTCCTGTTTGATTTGAGCAATTTCCTTTGAAAATAGAACAAATAAGCGAAACAGGTACGGTAGATTAAAATTCCATGGACACACCAATGGATCTATCATTTGAGCCTTTAGATCGCCTGATCTAGCACAATACATTGGAAGTTTGTGATGTAAATGAGAGGCCATTTGATCACTAAATGATGGAAGATGACCTGATGGATAGGCTACTCTTCTGGATGGACCGACCAACTGCTGATTAAATCTGATTCCCATTCTTCACTCCTGGAATGTGAACTGCTGATAGGGAGCATAGATTCCTTCCTACCAAGAGAGAATCTGGACATTTCCTGCATAGCCAGTGGTCTGTGCTACCCCCTTGATGATTTATATAGGGCACCGTCTAAATTGTCAGACTGGAAACAAACCATTCCTCTTTTAAGAGGGGCCAGGACTGAGGAGTCCAAAGAATCGTAGGGGGTTCCAGAATGTTTATTGGGAACCTCGCCTCCAAAGAAGTCCAAACTTCTTGCGCTCAAGATTCCAGACCATGTTCCAGTCTGAAAGACTGACAGTCATCACAAGCCCATAATAGTGAAGAAAGGTTGCCCCAAGGGTCACGAAAGACCTAGTTATCCACCAAGAGAGAGAGACTGTGACAGACAAATCCAGAGCAATCTGCTGATCCAATTGCAGATAATTCTTTGACCACTGCTTGAACATAGATAGTTGAAGGGGTCGCAAGTGGAGAAGGACAAAAGGAAAGTGCATCCTAAGCCACAACCATAAAACCAACTACATCCATGCATTGAGCTACTAATAAAAATGAAGCACAATGCAGAGACAGATAAGTCTTCAGAAGTTTTATGCTGGGTGATTCCAACGGGAATAGACGGAATAGGACTGAATCCATAATGTACACCCTTTTAGTTGTAGATAAAGAGCTCTTTGGAACATTGTTTTTCGACTGTTCTCCCAGAGAAAAGATAGTAGCCTTCGAGTATGAGCAATAGACTTTGAGACAGGGAAGGACTGTACTAAGACATCGATCCAGATAAGGGGCAATTGAGATCCCCTGAGCTCCGATCACCAATAACAGTGCTCCTAGTACCCTTGTAAAGATGCGAGGAGCTGTAGAAGTACCAGATAGAAGTGTGACAAACTGATAGTGTTTATCTAGAAATGCAAACCTTAGGAATTGATGGTGATCCTTGTGGATAGAGATGTGAAAGTATGCATGCTTGAGGTCTAAAGTAGAGATAAAGTGACCCTTTTGCATTTGGGGTAACGTAGTACAAATTGTTGTCACTTGAAGAAGGGAATCCTGAAAGACTTTTTTATTGTTTTCAAATCTAAAATTGGACTGAAAATCCCAATCTTCCTTGGGACAATAAACAGATTGTAGTAAAACCCTAGATCCTCTTGAGACACATGTACTGGGATAATTACTCTCATGACCTCTAAATCATGTACACATTGCATGAGGCAACCGCATTTGCAGGATTTTTGGTGACATAAGACAAATGGAATCATCATCGTGTACCCCCTACCAGAACAGAGTCTGATTTGGGACCAAACCCTCATGCAGATGTAGTGTTATAATTTAATTTCTTGATAGATCATTCCGAGCCCAAAAAGATCCAGGTTTCTAGGCAGGCTTTGAGTACTCTGTATTTGAGAGGAGGAGGATTACTGGTCTTTTGAGGAGCAATAGGAATGAAACCGGATTCCCAGCATATACTTACCCTTTGACTTGTTATCTTAATTAAGAAAATATCATCACTTCCAGTAATAGTCAAGATTAGACAGTCCAAATCAGCAGACAAATACCTTAGCTATAAGGCTTCTTTTATCATGAATGCCAGTAACATATTTTTGACATCAACAACTGATGCTGCACAAAAGAAAACATGTACTTATATTATGAAAATACATACAGTTGTGCATAACATATTACATCACGTCAGAATTGCACAAGAATCAAAATTATAATCTGACTAAATAGTGCAAATAAAAATGCACATTTGTGCACATATAAAGATACGACTATCACATGACAATAAAGAAATAATGTCTATACCTCATCCACATAGGTACACTATATAAAATGAACACACTGGGTAAAGAATATAAAAGTGAATATGTTGGAATGATGTTTGTGTACAATAATAGACCTGTAACAAATGCTGAAAACCATAAGAATACTCATATCAAATCTATATGGAAGACATATTCATTAAGCCATAAAGACTTACTATATATACTTACTATACTATATATAATAGTATAATAGTGAAATATATATTATATATATATATAGTGAAATATATATATATAATAGTGAAAACACTATAGCTTATGTAGTAGTTTGATGTGACTATATACTGCAGATACTAAACACATACACACAGATATACATACACCACATAGATAAGTGTAATAATGTACTGCTGTTCAACATATTTTGAATAAGCGAAAATACAAATCACACTATAAAACAATTATCTAGTGTGCAGGTTAAAAGACAAATCTGACTGTACAGATAAATCTAACTGTACTAGAGCGCTGTGGAATCTGTTGGCGCTCTACAAATAACCAATAATAATACTATTCGAATAATACAGTATAAGTAAATACAAACAGAAATAGAAGCAGTCTGCCAGTAAAGAACAACAGCTTTGAACAAGGGAAATGGCAACCCCAGACTATTGTTTCAGCCTCCTTTGGGCCCAGTCGGTGAGGTGCAGCCATATCCCTCTAAGCACATTGAGCAAGAGAGAGTCCACATCTGGTTTCCCCCATTACCCTTAGGGAGACTTTCCCCAGGGTCATAATACAAACAAAAAGAGAAGAAGTCTGCCAGGAACAAGCAACAGCTTAGTGGCTTATAAGTAAATGCCCATAAGTAGATAAAAAGTGTACAAACATTTAGAATTGTACTATATGTATGATACAGATTGTGTAAATGCTTATGAGCATAGCTGCCATTTCCGGATCGCGCTCCTATCAAACTCGCCCTTTAAGCGTATATTGACGCTATAGACTAAATCACGTAGAGATTCAATTTGGACAAGAGCACGCTAAGATGTTACCTTATATAACGGTCAAGAGAAAGAGAATGCTTCTTTAGTGCTCATAGATTGTCAAATACCTCCTTAAAGTATTGTCAGGATTAATATTTGTATTCCTGGAAGGAGCATATTAAAGTGACAGTCAACCATAGAATTGTTATTGTTTTAAAAGATAGATAATCCCTTTATTACTCATTCCCCAGTTTTGCATAACCAATACAGTTATATTAATATACTTTTTACCTCTGTGATTACCTTGTATCTAGGAACCTTCTTCCAGCCCCCTGATCACATGACTGTGACTGTTTATTATCTATTGTCTTAAATTTAGCATTGTATTGTGATAGATCTTAAATAACTTTCTGTGCCTGAACACAGTGTTATCTATATAGCCCACGTGTACTTTCTGACTCTTTGTGTTGAAAAGAGATTTAAAAAGCATGTAATAAGAGGCAGCCCTCAAAGGCTTAGAAATTAGCATATGAGCCTACCTATGTTTAGTTTAAACTAAGAATACCAAGAGATAAAAGCAAACTTGATGATAAAAGTTATTGGAAAGTCAATTAAAATTAAAAGTTCTATCTGAATAATGAAAGTTTAATTTATACTTGACTGTCCCTTTAAGTAAGGTTTGATTTTAGTAACTGTTTTATAAGGATAGGCAGTTTTGAACTACTTAGTCCCTGGAAACAAAGCTGAAAGACTCTTAAAGCAGTGCTGCAAGTACACAAGGTAGCATTGTGAATAAGTGAGCAATATCAAGATATAAAAACAGAATTTATGTTTACCTGATAAATTACTTTCTCCAACGGTGTGTCCGGTCCACGGCGTCATCCTTACTTGTGGGATATTCTCTTCCCCAACAGGAAATGGCAAAGAGCCCAGCAAAGCTGGTCACATGATCCCTCCTAGGCTCCGCCTACCCCAGTCATTCGACCGACGTTAAGGAGGAATATTTGCATAGGAGAAACCATATGATACCGTGGTGACTGTAGTTAAAGAAAATAAATTATCAGACCTGATTAAAAAACCAGGGCGGGCCGTGGACCGGACACACCTTTGTATAAAGTAATTTATCAGGTAAACATAAATTCTGTTTTCTCCAACATAGGTGTGTCCGGTCCACGGCGTCATCCTTACTTGTGGGAACCAATACCAAAGCTTTAGGACACAGATGATGGGAGGGAGCAAATCAGGTCACCTAGATGGAAGGCACCACGGCTTGCAAAACCTTTCTCCCAAAAATAGCCTCAGAAGAAGCAAAAGTATCAAACTTGTAAAATTTGGTAAAAGTGTGCAGTGAAGACCAAGTCGCTGCCCTACATATCTGATCAACAGAAGCCTCGTTCTTGAAGGCCCATGTGGAAGCCACAGCCCTAGTGGAATGAGCTGTGATTCTTTCGGGAGGCTGCCGTCCGGCAGTCTCGTAAGCCAATCTGATGATGCTTTTAATCCAAAAAGAGAGAGAGGTGGAAGTTGCTTTTTGACCTCTCCTTTTACCGGAATAAACAACAAACAAGGAAGATGTTTGTCTAAAATCCTTTGTAGCATCTAAATAGAATTTTAGAGCGCGAACAACATCCAAATTGTGCAACAAACGTTCCTTCTTCGAAACTGGTTTCGGACACAGAGAAGGTACGATAATCTCCTGGTTAATGTTTTTGTTAGAAACAACTTTTGGAAGAAAACCAGGTTTAGTACGTAAAACCACCTTATCTGCATGGAACACCAGATAAGGAGGAGAACACTGCAGAGCAGATAATTCTGAAACTCTTCTAGCAGAAGAAATTGCAACCAAAAACAAAACTTTCCAAGATAATAACTTAATATCAACGGAATGTAAGGGTTCAAACGGAACCCCCTGAAGAACTGAAAGAACTAAGTTGAGACTCCAAGGAGGAGTCAAAGGTTTGTAAACAGGCTTGATTCTAACCAGAGCCTGAACAAAGGCTTGAACATCTGGCACAGCTGCCAGCTTTTTGCGAAGTAACACAGACAAGGCAGAAATCTGTCCCTTCAGGGAACTTGCAGATAATCCTTTTTCCAATCCTTCTTGAAGGAAGGATAGAATCTTAGGAATCTTAACCTTGTCCCAAGGGAATCCTTTAGATTCACACCAACAGATATATTTTTTCCAAATTTTGTGGTAAATCTTTCTAGTTACAGGCTTTCTGGCCTGAACAAGAGTATCGATAACAGAATCTGAGAACCCTCGCTTCGATAAGATCAAGCGTTCAATCTCCAAGCAGTCAGCTGGAGTGAGACCAGATTCGGATGTTCGAACGGACCTTGAACAAGAAGGTCTCGTCTCAAAGGTAGCTTCCATGGTGGAGCCGATGACATATTCACCAGATCTGCATACCAAGTCCTGCGTGGCCACGCAGGAGCTATCAAGATCACCGACGCCCTTTCCTGATTGATCCTGGCTACCAGCCTGGGGATGAGAGGAAACGGCGGGAATACATAAGCTAGTTTGAAGGTCCAAGGTGCTACTAGTGCATCCACTAGAGCCGCCTTGGGATCCCTGGATCTGGACCCGTAGCAAGGAACTTTGAAGTTCTGACGAGAGGCCATCAGATCCATGTCTGGAATGCCCCACAGTTGAGTGACTTGGGCAAAGATTTCCGGATGGAGTTCCCACTCCCCCGGATGCAATGTCTGACGACTCAGAAAATCCGCTTCCCAATTTTCCACTCCTGGGATGTGGATAGCAGACAGGTGGCAGGAGTGAGACTCCGCCCATAGAATGATTTTGGTCACTTCTTCCATCGCCAGGGAACTCCTTGTTCCCCCCTGATGGTTGATGTACGCAACAGTTGTCATGTTGTCTGATTGAAACCGTATGAACTTGGCCCTCGCTAGCTGAGGCCAAGCCTTGAGAGCATTGAATATCGCTCTCAGTTCCAGAATATTTATCGGTAGAAGAGATTCTTCCCGAGACCAAAGACCCTGAGCTTTCAGGGATCCCCAGACCGCGCCCCAGCCCATCAGACTGGCGTCGGTCGTGACAATGACCCACTCTGGTCTGCGGAAGGTCATCCCTTGTGACAGGTTGTCCAGGGACAGCCACCAACGGAGTGAGTCTCTGGTCCTCTGATTTACTTGTATCCTCGGAGACAAGTTTGTATAGTCCCCATTCCACTGACTGAGCATGCACAGTTGTAATGGTCTTAGATGAATGCGCGCAAAAGGAACTATGTCCATTGCCGCTACCATCAAACCTATCACTTCCATGCACTGCGCTATGGAAGGAAGAGGAACGGAATGAAGTATCCGACAAGAGTCTAGAAGTTTTGTTTTTCTGGCCTCTGTCAGAAAAATCCTCATTTCTAAGGAGTCTATTATTGTTCCCAAGAAGGGAACCCTTGTTGACGGAGATAGAGAACTCTTTTCCACGTTCACTTTCCATCCGTGAGATCTGAGAAAGGCCAGGACGATGTCCGTGTGAGCCTTTGCTTGAGGAAGGGACGACGCTTGAATCAGAATGTCGTCCAAGTAAGGTACTACAGCAATGCCCCTTGGTCTTAGCACAGCTAGAAGGGACCCTAGTACCTTTGTGAAAATCCTTGGAGCAGTGGCTAATCCGAAAGGAAGCGCCACGAACTGGTAATGCTTGTCCAGGAATGCGAACCTTAGGAACCGATGATGTTCCTTGTGGATAGGAATATGTAGATACGCATCCTTTAAATCCACCGTGGTCATGAATTGACCTTCCTGGATGGAAGGAAGAATTGTTCGAATGGTTTCCATTTTGAACGATGGAACCTTGAGAAACTTGTTTAAGATCTTGAGATCTAAGATTGGTCTGAACGTTCCCTCTTTTTTGGGAACTATGAACAGATTGGAGTAGAACCCCATCCCTTGTTCTCCTAATGGAACAGGATGAATCACTCCCATTTTTAACAGGTCTTCTACACAACGTAAGAATGCCTGTCTTTTTATGTGGTCTGAAGACAACTGAGACCTGTGGAACCTCCCCCTTGGGGGAAGCCCCTTGAATTCCAGAAGATAACCTTGGGAGACTATTTCTAGCGCCCAAGGATCCAGAACATCTCTTGCCCAAGCCTGAGCGAAGAGAGAGAGTCTGCCCCCCACCAGATCCAGTCCCGGATCGGGGGCCAACATTTCATGCTGTCTTGGTAGCAGTGGCAGGTTTCTTGGCCTGCTTTCCCTTGTTCCAGCCTTGCATTGGTCTCCAAGCTGGCTTGGCTTGAGAAGTATTACCCTCTTGCTTAGAGGACGTAGCACTTTGGGCTGGTCCGTTTCTACGAAAGGGACGAAAATTAGGTTTATTTTTGGCCTTGAAAGGCCGATCCTGAGGAAGGGCGCGGCCCTTACCCCCAGTGATATCAGAGATAATCTCTTTCAAGTCAGGGCCAAACAGCGTTTTCCCCTTGAAAGGAATGTTAAGTAGCTTGTTCTTGGAAGACGCATCAGCTGACCAAGATTTCAACCAAAGCGCTCTGCGCGCCACAATAGCAAACCCAGAATTCTTAGCCGCTAACCTAGCCAATTGCAAAGTGGCGTCTAGGGTGAAAGAATTAGCCAATTTGAGAGCATTGATTCTGTCCATAATCTCCTCATAAGGAGGAGAATCACTATCGACCGCCTTTACCAGCTCATCGAACCAGAAACACGCGGCTGTAGCGACAGGGACAATGCATGAAATTGGTTGTAGAAGGTAACCCTGCTGAACAAACATCTTTTTAAGTAAACCTTCTAATTTTGTATCCATAGGATCTTTGAAAGCACAACTATCTTCTATGGGTATAGTGGTGCGTTTGTTTAAAGTGGAAACCGCTCCCTCGACCTTGGGGACTGTCTGCCATAAGTCCTTTCTGGGGTCGACCATAGGAAACAATTTTTTAAATATGGGGGGAGGGACGAAAGGAATACCGGGCCTTTCCCATTCTTTATTTACAATGTCCGCCACCCGCTTGGGTATAGGAAAAGCTTCTGGGAGCCCCGGGACCTCTAGGAACTTGTCCATTTTACATAGTTTCTCTGGGATGACCAACTTGTCACAATCATCCAGAGTGGATAATACCTCCTTAAGCAGAATGCGGAGATGTTCCAACTTAAATTTAAACGTAATCACATCAGGTTCAGCTTGTTGAGAAATGTTCCCTGAATCAGTAATTTCTCCCTCAGACAAAACCTCCCTGGCCCCATCAGACTGGTTTAGGGGCCCTTCAGAACCATTATTATCAGCGTCGTCATGCTCTTCAGTATCTAAAACAGAGCAGTCGCGCTTACGCTGATAAGTGTGCATTTTGGCTAAAATGTTTTTGACAGAATTATCCATTACAGCCGTTAATTGTTGCATAGTAAGGAGTATTGGCGCGCTAGATGTACTAGGGGCCTCCTGAGTGGGCAAGACTCGTGTAGACGAAGGAGGGAATGATGCAGTACCATGCTTACTCCCCTCACTTGAGGAATCATCTTGGGCATCATTGTCATTGTCACATAAATCACATTTATTTAAATGAGAAGGAACTCTGGCTTCCCCACATTCAGAACACAGTCTATCTGGTAGTTCAGACATGATAAACAGGCATAAACTTGATAACAAAGTACAAAAAACGTTTTAAAATAAAACCGTTACTGTCACTTTAAATTTTAAACTGAACACACTTTATTACTGCAATTGCGAAAAAATATGAAGGAATTGTTCAAAATTCACCAAAATTTCACCACAGTGTCTTAAAGCCTTAAAAGCATTGCACACCAAATTTGGAAGCTTTAACCCTTAAAATAACTGAACCGGAGCCGTTTTTAACTTTAACCCCTTTACAGTCCCTGGTATCTGCTTTGCTGAGACCCAACCAAGCCCAAAGGGGAATACGATACCAAATGACGCCTTCAGAAAGTCTTTTCTATGTATCAGAGCTCCTCACACATGCGACTGCATGTCATGCCTCTCAAAAACAAGTGCGCAACACCGGCGCGAAAATGAGGCTCTGCCTATGATTTGGGAAAGCCCCTAAGAATAAGGTGTCTAAAACAGTGCCTGCCGATATAATCTTATCAAAATACCCAGATTAAATGATTCCTCAAGGCTAAATATGTGTTAATAATGAATCGATTTAGCCCAGAAAAAGTCTACAGTCTTAATAAGCCCTTGTGAAGCCCTTATTTACTATCTTAATAAACATGGCTTACCGGATCCCATAGGGAAAATGACAGCTTCCAGCATTACATCGTCTTGTTAGAATGTGTCATACCTCAAGCAGCAAGAGACTGCTCACTGTTCCCCCAACTGATGTTAATTCCTCTCAACAGTCCTGTGTGGAACAGCCATGGATTTTAGTAACGGTTGCTAAAATCATTTTCCTCATACAAACAGAAATCTTCATCTCTTTTCTGTTTCTGAGTAAATAGTACATACCAGCACTATTTTAAAATAACAAACTCTTGATTGAATAATAAAAACTACAGTTAAACACTAAAAAACTCTAAGCCCTCTCCGTGGAGATGTTGCCTGTACAACGGCAAAGAGAATGACTGGGGTAGGCGGAGCCTAGGAGGGATCATGTGACCAGCTTTGCTGGGCTCTTTGCCATTTCCTGTTGGGGAAGAGAATATCCCACAAGTAAGGATGACGCCGTGGACCGGACACACCTATGTTGGAGAAACATAATTTATGTAAGAACTTACCTGATAAATTCATTTCTTTCATATTAGCAAGAGTCCATGAGCTAGTGACGTATGGGATATACATTCCTACCAGGAGGGGCAAAGTTTCCCAAACCTCAAAATGCCTATAAATACACCCCTCACCACACCCACAATTCAGTTTAACGAATAGCCAAGAAGTGGGGTGATAAAAAAGTGCGAAAGCATATAAAATAAGGAATTGGAATAATTGTGCTTTATACAAAATCATAACCACCACAAAAAAAGGGCGGGCCTCATGGACTCTTGCTAATATGAAAGAAATGAATTTATCAGGTAAGTTCTTACATAAATTATGTTTTCTTTCATGTAATTAGCAAGAGTCCATGAGCTAGTGACGTATGGGATAATGATTACCCAAGATGTGGATCTTTCCACACAAGAGTCACTAGAGAGGGAGGGATAAAATAAAGACAGCCAATTCCTGCTGAAAATAATCCACACCCAAAATAAAGTTTAATGAAAAACATAAGCAGAAGATTCAAACTGAAACCGCTGCCTGAAGTACTTTTCTACCAAAAACTGCTTCAGAAGAAGAAAATACATCAAAATGGTAGAATTTAGTAAAAGTATGCAAAGAGGACCAAGTTGCTGCTTTGCAAATCTGATCAACCGAAGCTTCATTCCTAAACGCCCAGGAAGTAGAAACTGACCTAGTAGAATGAGCTGTAATCCTCTGAGGCGGAGTTTTACCCGACTCAACATAGGCAAGATGAATTAAAGATTTCAACCAAGATGCCAAAGAAATGGCAGAAGCTTTCTGGCCTTTTCTAGAACCGGAAAAGATAAAAAATAGACTAGAAGTCTTTCGGAAAGATTTAGTAGCTTCAACATAATATTTCAAAGCTCTAACAACATCCAAAGAATGCAACGATTTATCCTTAGAATTCTTAGGATTAGGACATAATGAAGGAACCACAATTTCTCTACTAATGTTGTTGGAATTCACAACTTTAGGTAAAAATTCAAAAGAAGTTCGCAACACCGCCTTATCCTGATGAAAAATCAGAAAAGGAGACTCACAAGAAAGAGCAGATAATTCAGAAACTCTTCTGGCAGAAGAGATGGCCAAAAGGAACAAAACTTTCCAAGAAAGTAATTTAATGTCCAATGAATGCATAGGTTCAAATGGAGGAGCTTGAAGAGCCCCCAGAACCAAATTCAAACTCCAAGGAGGAGAAATTGACTTAATGACAGGCTTTATACGAACCAAAGCTTGTACAAAACAATGAATATCAGGAAGAATAGCAATCTTTCTGTGAAAAAGAACAGAAAGAGCAGAGATTTGTCCTTTCAAGGAACTTGCGGACAAACCCTTATCTAAACCATCCTGAAGAAACTGTAATATTCTCGGTATTCTAAAAGAATGCCAAGAAAAATGATGAGAAAGACACCAAGAAATATAAGTCTTCCAGACTCTATAATATCTCTCTCTAGATACAGATTTACGAGCCTGTAACATAGTATTAATCACAGAGTCAGAGAAACCTCTTTGACCAAGAATCAAGCGTTCAATCTCCATACCTTTAAATTTAAGGATTTCAGATCCTGATGGAAAAAAGGACCTTGAGACAGAAGGTCTGGTCTTAACGGAAGAGTCCACGGTTGGCAAGAGGCCATCCGGACAAGATCCGCATACCAAAACCTGTGAGGCCATGCCGGAGCTACCAGCAGAACAAACAAGCATTCCTTCAGAATCTTGGAGATTACTCTTGGAAGAAGAACTAGAGGCGGAAAGATATAGGCAGGATGATACTTCCAAGGAAGTGATAATGCATCCACTGCCTCCGCCTGAGGATCCCGGGATCTGGACAGATACCTGGGAAGTTTCTTGTTTAGATGAGACGCCATCAGATCTATTTCTGGAAGTTCCCACATTTGAACAATCTGAAGAAATACCTCTGGGTGAAGAGACCATTCGCCCGGATGCAACGTTTGGCGACTGAGATAATCCGCTTCCCAATTGTCTATACCTGGGATATGAACCGCAGAGATTAGACAGGAGCTGGATTCCGCCCAAACCAAAATTCGAGATACTTCTTTCATAGCCAGAGGACTGTGAGTCCCTCCTTGATGATTGATGTATGCCACAGATGTGACATTGTCTGTCTGAAAACAAATGAACGATTCTCTCTTCAGAAGAGGCCAAAACTGAAGAGCTCTGAAAATTGCACGGAGTTCCAAAATATTGATCGGTAATCTCACCTCCTGAGATTCCCAAACTCCTTGTGCCGTCAGAGATCCCCACACAGCTCCCCAACCTGTGAGACTTGCATCTGTTGAAATTACAGTCCAGGTCGGAAGCACAAAAGAAGCCCCCTGAATTAAACGATGGTGATCTGTCCACCACGTTAGAGAGTGTCGAACAATCGGTTTTAAAGATATTAATTGAGATATCTTTGTGTAATCCTTGCACCATTGATTCAGCATACAGAGCTGAAGAGGTCGCATGTGAAAACGAGCAAAGGGGATCGCGTCCGATGCAGCAGTCATAAGACCTAGAATTTCCATGCATAAGGCTACCGAAGGGAATGATTGTGACTGAAGGTTTCGACAAGCTGCAATTTTAGACGTCTCTTGTCTGTTAAAGACAGAGTCATGGACAATGAATCTATCTGGAAACCCAGAAAGGTTACCCTTGTCTGAGGAATCAAATAACTTTTTGGTAAATTGATCCTCCAACCATGATCTTGAAGAAACAACACAAGTCGATTCGTATGAGATTCTGCTAAATGTAAAGACTGAGCAAGTACCAAGATATCATCCAAATAAGGAAATACCACAATACCCTGTTCTCTGATTACAGACAGAAGGGCACCGAGAACATTTGAAAAAATTCTTGGAGCTGTAGCTAGGCCAAACGGTAGAGCCACAAACTGGTAATGCTTGTCCAGAAAAGAGAATCTCAGGAACTGATAATGATCTGGATGAATCGGAATATGCAGATATGCATCCTGTAAATCTATTGTGGACATATAATTCCCTTGCTGAACAAAAGGCAAGATAGTCCTTACAGTTACCATCTTGAACGTTGGTATCCTTACATAACGATTCAATATTTTTAGATCCAGAACTGGTCTGAAGGAATTCTCCTTCTTTGGTACAATGAAGAGATTTGAATAAAACCCCATCCCCTGTTCCGGAACTGGAACTGGCATAATTACTCCAGCCAACTCTAGATCTGAAACACAATTCAGAAATGCTTGAGCTTTCACTGGATTTACTGGGACACGGGAAAGAAAAAATCTCTTTGCAGGAGGTCTCATCTTGAAACCAATTCTGTACCCTTCTGAAACAATGTTCTGAATCCAAAGATTGTGAACAGAATTGATCCAAATTTCTTTGAAAAAACGTAACCTGCCCCCTACCAGCTGAGCTGGAATGAGGGCCGCACCTTCATGTGGACTTAGAAGCAGGCTTTGCCTTTCTAGCAGGTTTGGATTTATTCCAGACTGGAGATGGTTTCCAAACTGAAACTGCTCCTGAGGATGAAGGATCAGGCTTTTGTTCTTTGTTGAAACGAAAGGAACGAAAACGATTATTAGCCCTGTTTTTACCTTTAGATTTTTTATCCTGTGGTAAAAAAGTTCCTTTCCCACCAGTAACAGTTGAGATAATAGAATCCAACTGAGAACCAAATAATTTGTTACCCTGGAAAGAAATGGAAAGTAGAGTTGATTTAGAAGCCATATCAGCATTCCAAGTCTTAAGCCATAAAGCTCTTCTAGCTAAAATAGCTAGAGACATAAACCTGACATCAACTCTGATAATATCAAAAATGGCATCACAGATAAAAATATTAGCATGCTGAAGAAGAAGAATAATATCATGAGAATCATGATTTGTTATTTGTTGCGCTAAAGTTTCCAACCAAAAAGTTGAAGCTGCAGCAACATCAGCCAATGATATAGCAGGTCTAAGAAGATTACCTGAACACAGATAAGCTTTTCTTAGAAAGGATTCAATTTTCCTATCTAAAGGATCTTTAAACGAAGTACCATCTGACGTAGGAATGGTAGTACGTTTAGCAAGGGTAGAAATAGCCCCATCAACTTTAGGGATTTTGTCCCAAAATTCTAACCTGTCAGACGGTACAGGATATAATTGCTTAAAACGTTTAGAAGGAGTAAATGAATTACCCAATTTATCCCATTCTTTGGAACTGCAGAAATAGCATTAGGAACAGGAAAAACTTCTGGAATAACCACAGGAGATTTAAATACCTTATCTAAAAGTTTAGAATTAGTATCAAGAGGACCAGAATCCTCTATTTCTAAAGCAATTAATACTTCTTTAAGTAAAGAACGAATAAATTCCATTTTAAATAAATATGAAGATTTATCAGCATCAATCTCTGAAACAGAATCCTCTGAACCAGAAGAGTCATCAGAATCAGAATGATGATGTTCATTTAAAAATTCATCTGTAGGGAGAGAAGTTTTAAAAGATTTTTTACGTTTACTAGAAGGAGAAATAACAGACATAGCCTTCTTGATGGATTCAGAAACAAAATCTCTTATGTTATCAGGAACATTCTGCACCTTAGATGTTGAAGGAACTGCAACAGACAATGGTACTTCACTAAAGGAAATATTATCTGCATTAACAAGTTTGTCATGACAATTAATACAAACAACAGCCGGAGGAATAGCTACCAAAAGTTTACAGCAGATACACTTAGCTTTGGTAGATCCAGCACTAGACAGCGATTTTCCTGTAGTATCTTCTGACTCAGATGCAACGTGAGACATCTTGCAATATGTAAGAGAAAAAACAACATATAAAGCAAAATTGATCAAATTCCTTAAATGACAGTTTCAGGAATGGGAAAAAATGCCAAAGAACAAGCTTCTAGCAACCAGAAGCAATGAAAAATGAGACTTAAATAATGTGGAGACAAAAGCGACGCCCATATTTTTTAGCGCCAAATAAGACGCCCACATTATTTGGCGCCTAAATGCTTTTGGCGCCAAAAATGACGCCACATCCGGAACGCTGACATTTTTGGCGCAAAATAACGTCAAAAAAATGACGCAACTTCCGGCGACACGTATGACGCCGGAAACGGAAAATAATTTTTGCGCCAAAAAAGTCTGCGCCAAGAATGACGCAATAAAATGAAGCATTTTCAGCCCCCGCGAGCCTAACAGCCCACAGGGAAAAAATAGTCAAATTTTTGAAGGTAAGAAAAAATGAATAATTTAAATGCATAATCCCAAATATGAAACTGACTGTCTGAAAAAACATAATTTATGCTTACCTGATAAATTCCTTTCTTCTGTAGTGTGATCAGTCCACGGGTCATCATTACTTCTGGGATATTACTCCTCCCCAACAGGAAGTGCAAGAGGATTCACCCAGCAGAGCTGCATATAGCTCCTCCCCTCTACGTCACTCCCAGTCATTCGACCAAGGACCAACGAGAAAGGAAAAGCCAAGGGTGAAGTGGTGACTGGAGTATAAATTAAAAAATATTTACCTGCCTTAAAAACAGGGCGGGCCGTGGACTGATCACACTACAGAAGAAAGGAATTTATCAGGTAAGCATAAATTATGTTTTCTTCTGTTAAGTGTGATCAGTCCACGGGTCATCATTACTTCTGGGATACCAATACCAAAGCAAAAGTACACGGATGACGGGAGGGATAGGCAGGCTCTTTATACAGAAGGAACCACTGCCTGAAGAACCTTTCTCCCAAAAATAGCCTCCGATGAAGCAAAAGTGTCAAATTTGTAAAATTTGGAAAAAGTATGAAGTGAAGACCAAGTTGCAGCCTTGCAAATCTGTTCAACAGAGGCCTCATTCTTGAAGGCCCAAGTGGAAGCCACAGCTCTAGTAGAATGAGCTGTAATTCTTCCAGGAGGCTGCTGTCCAGCAGTCTCATAAGCTAAACGAATTATGCTACGAAGCCAAAAAGAAAGAGAGGTAGCGGAAGCTTTTTGACCTCTCCTCTGCCCAGAGTAAATGACAAACAGAGAAGACGTTTGTCGAAATTCCTTAGTTGCCTGTAAGTAAAATTTTAGAGCACGGACTACATCCAGGTTGTGCAGTAGACGTTCCTTCTTTGAAGAAGGATTTGGGCATAAAGAAGGAACAACAATCTCTTGATTGATATTCCTGTTAGTAACTACCTTAGGTAAGAACCCAGGTTTAGTACGCAGGACTACCTTATCCGAATGAAAAATCAAATAAGGAGAATCACAATGTAAGGCTGATAATTCAGAGACTCTTCGAGCCGAGGAAATAGCCATTAAAAATAGAACTTTCCAAGATAACAACTTTATATCAATGGAATGAAGGGGTTCAAACGGAACGCCCTGTAAAACATTAAGAACAAGGTTTAAACTCCATGGTGGAGCAACAGTTTTAAACACAGGCTTAATCCTGGTCAAAGCCTGACAAAAAGCCTGGACGTCAGGAACTTCTGACAGACGTTTGTGTAACAGAATGGACAGAGCTGAGATCTGTCCCTTTAATGAACTAGCAGATAAACCCTTTTCTAAACCTTCTTGTAGAAAAGACAATATCCTAGGAATCCTAACCTTACTCCAAGAGTAACCTTTGGATTCACACCAATATAGGTATTTACGCCATATCTTATGGTAAATCTTTCTGGTAACAGGTTTCCTAGCCTGTATTAAGGTATCAATAACTGACTCAGAAAACCCACGTCTTGATAAAATCAAGCGTTCAATTTCCAAGCAGTCAGCTTCAGAGAAGTTAGATTTTGATGTTTGAAGGGACCCTGTATCAGAAGGTCCTGTTTCAGAGGTAGAGACCAAGGTGGACAGGATGACATGTCCACCAGGTCTGCATACCAAGTCCTGCGTGGCCACGCAGGTGCTATTAGAATCACTGATGCTCTCTCTTGTTTGATTCTGGCAATCAATCGAGGAAGCAACGGGAAGGGTGGAAACACGTAAGCCATCCTGAAGTCCCAAGGTGCTGTCAGAGCATCTATCAGGACTGCTCCTGGATCCCTGGATCTGGACCCGTAACGAGGAAGCTTGGCGTTCTGTCGAGACGCCATGAGATCTATCTCTGGTTTGCCCCAACGTCGCAGTATTTGGGCAAAGACCTCCGGATGAAGTTCCCACTCCCCCGGATGAAAAGTCTGACGACTTAAGAAATCCGCCTCCCAGTTCTCCACTCCCGGGATGTGGATTGCTGACAGGTGGCAAGAGTGAGACTCTGCCCAGAGAATTATCTTTGATACTTCCATCATAGCTAGGGAGCTTCTTGTCCCTCCCTGATGGTTGATGTAAGCTACAGTCGTGATGTTGTCCGACTGAAACCTGATGAACCCCCGAGTTGTCAACTGGGGCCAAGCCAGGAGGGCATTGAGAACTGCTCTCAATTCCAGAATGTTTATTGGCAGGAGACTCTCCTCCTGACTCCATTGTCCCTGAGCCTTCAGAGAATTCCAGACGGCACCCCAACCTAGAAGGCTGGCGTCTGTTGTTACAATTGTCCAGTCTGGTCTGCTGAATGGCATCCCCCTGGACAGATGTGGCGGAGAAAGCCACCATAGAAGAGAATTTCTGGTCTCTTGATCCAGATTCAGAGAAGGGGATAAGTCTGAGTAATCCCCATTCCACTGACTTAGCATGCACAGTTGCAGTGGTCTGAGGTGTAAGCGTGCAAAGGGTACTATGTCCATTGCCGCTACCATTAAGCCGATTACCTCCATGCATTGAGCCACTGACGGGTGTTGAATGGAATGTAGGGTGCGGCAAGCACTTTGAAGTCTTGTTAGCCTGTCCTCTGTCAGGTAAATCTTCATTTCTACAGAATCTATAAGAGTCCCCAGGAAGGGAACTCTTGTGAGTGGAACGAGTGAACTTTTCTTTTCGTTCACCTTCCATCCATGTGACCTTAGAAATGCCAGCACTAACTCTGTATGAGACTTGGCAGTTTGAAAGCTTGAAGCTTGTATCAGAATGTCGTCTAGGTATGGAGCTACCGAGATTCCCCGCGGTCTTAGTACCGCCAGAAGAGCACCCAGAACCTTTGTGAAGATTCTTGGAGCTGTAGCCAATCCGAATGGAAGAGCCACAAACTGGTAATGCCTGTCTAGGAAGGCAAACCTTAGGTACCGATAATGATCTTTGTGAATCGGTATGTGAAGGTAAGCATCTTTTAAATCTACAGTGGTCATGGGTAAAATTGTCCGAATAGTCTCCATCTTGAACGATGGAACTCTTAGGAATTTGTTTAGGATCTTTAAGTCCAGGATTGGTCTGAAAGTTCCCTCTTTTTTGGGAACCACAAAC
The DNA here is from genome assembly GCF_027579735.1 of Bombina bombina. Lineage (NCBI taxonomy): Eukaryota > Metazoa > Chordata > Amphibia > Anura > Bombinatoridae > Bombina > Bombina bombina. The sequence continues at coordinate 292,392,598 of NC_069501.1, forward strand.
GGATTTGAGTAAAACCCCTGTCCCTGTTCCGATCGTGGAACTGGATGGATTACTCCCATTAACAAGAGCTCTTGTACGCAGCGTAGAAACGCCTCTTTCTTTGTCTGGATTGTTGACAATCTTGACAGATGAAATCTCTCTCTTGGAGGAGAGTATTTGAAGTCCAGAAGGTATCCCTGAGATATTATCTCTAGCGCCCAGGGATCCTGGACATCTCTTGCCCAAGCCTGGGCGAAGAGAGAAAGTCTGCCCCCCACTAGATCCGATCCCGGATCGGGGGCCCTCAATTCATGCTGTTTTAGGGGCAGCAGCAGGTTTCCTGGCCTGCTTGCCCTTGTTCCAGGACTGGTTAGGTTTCCAGCCTTGTCTGTAGCGAGCAACAGCTCCTTCCTGTTTTGGTGCAGAGGAAGTTGATGCTGCTCCTGCTTTGAAATTACGAAAGGAACGAAAATTAGACTGTCTAGCCTTAACTTTGGCTTTGTCCTGAGGCAGGGCATGGCCTTTACCTCCTGTAATGTCAGCGATAATCTCTTTCAACCCGGGCCCGAATAAGGTCTGCCCTTTGAAAGGTATATTAAGCAATTTAGACTTAGAAGTAACATCAGCTGACCAGGATTTTAGCCACAGCGCCCTGCGTGCCTGAATGGCGAATCCTGAATTCTTCGCCGTAAGTTTAGTAAGATGTACTACGGCCTCCGAAATGAATGAATTAGCTAGTTTAAGGACTCTAAGCCTGTCCGTAATGTCGTCCAGAGTAGCTGAACCAATGTTCTCTTCCAGAGACTCAATCCAGAATGCCGCTGCAGCCGTGATCGGCGCAATGCATGCAAGGGGTTGCAATATAAAACCTTGTTGAACAAACATTTTCTTAAGGTAACCCTCTAACTTTTTATCCATTGGATCTGAAAAAGCACAGCTATCCTCCACCGGGATAGTGGTACGCTTAGCTAAGGTAGAAACTGCTCCCTCCACCTTAGGGACCGTTTGCCATAAGTCCCTTGTGGTGGCGTCTATTGGAAACATTTTTCTAAATATTGGAGGGGGTGAGAACGGCACACCGGGTCTATCCCACTCCTTAGTAACAATTTCAGTAAGTCTCTTAGGTATAGGAAAAACCTCAGTACTCGTCGGTACTGCAAAATATTTATCCAACCTACACATTTTCTCTGGTATTGCAACTGTGTTACAATCATTCAGAGCCGCTAACACCTCCCCTAGTAATACACGGAGGTTTTCCAGTTTAAATTTAAAATTTGAAATATCTGAATCCAGTCTGTTTGGATCAGAACCGTCACCCACAGAATGAAGTTCTCCGTCCTCATGTTCTGCCACCTGTGACGCAGTGTCTGACATGGCCCTAATATTATCAGCGCACTCTGTTCTCACCCCAGAGTGATCACGCTTACCTCTTAGTTCTGGTAATTTAGCCAAAACCTCAGTCATAACAGTAGCCATATCCTGTAATGTGATTTGTAATGGCCGCCCAGATGTACTCGGCGCTACAATATCACGCACCTCCCTCTGAGCGGGAGATGTAGGTACTGACACGTGAGGCGAGTTAGTCGGCATAACTCTCCCCTCGTTGTTTGGTGAAATTTGTTCAATTTGTACAGATTGACTTTTATTTAAAGTAGCATCAATACAGTTAGTACATAAATTTCTATTGGGCTCCACTTTGGCATTGCAACAAATGACACAGGTATCATCCTCTGAATCAGACATGTTTAACACACTAGCAAATAAACTTGCAACTTGGAAATACAATTCAATTAGAATAATATTAAAACGTACTGTGCCTTTAAGAAGCACAGAAGATCTATGACAGTTGAAAATTAATAAATTGAAACAGTTATAGCCTCAATCCTTGTAAACAACACAACTTTAGCAAAGGTTTAATCCCATTAGCAAAGATAACAAATTCTGAAAGCAGGAAACAAATTACAGAATAAACGTTTTTTATCTCAGTCAAACTACAATTCTCACAGCTCTGCTGAGAGAAATTACCTCCCTCAAAATAAGTTTTGAAGACCCCTGAGCTCTGTAGAGATGAACCGGATCATGCAGGGAATACAATGAGTTGCTGACTGAAATATTTGATGCGTAGTAAAAGCGCCAAAAAACGCCCCCTCCCCCTCACACACAGCAGTGAGGGAGAACAGAAACTGTCAGAAAACAGATTAAGCAACTGCCAAGTGGAAAAAAAAAAGTGCCCAAACATTTATTCACTCAGTACCTCAGTAAATGAAAACGATTTTACATTCCAGCAAAAACGTTAAACATAATCTCTAGTTATTAAACAGCTTTATGTATTTCTTACAGTGTAATTCTAGTGAAGTACCATTCCCCAGAATACTGAAGTGTAAAGTATACATACATGACATTATATCGGTATGGCAGGATTTTCTCATCAATTCCATTATCAGAAAATAAAAACTGCTACATACCTCTATGCAGATTCATCTGCCCGCTGTCCCCTGATCTGAAGTTTACCTCTCCTCAGATGGCCGAGAAACAGCAATATGATCTTAACTACTCCGGCTAAAATCATAACAAAAACTCTGGTAGATTCTTCTTCAAACTCTGCCAGAGAGATAATAACACACTCCGGTGCTATTTTAAAATAACAAACTCTTGATTGAAGATAAAAACTAAGTATAATCACCATAGTCCTCTCACACATCCTATCTAGTCGTTGGGTGCAAGAGAATGACTGGGAGTGACGTAGAGGGGAGGAGCTATATGCAGCTCTGCTGGGTGAATCCTCTTGCACTTCCTGTTGGGGAGGAGTAATATCCCAGAAGTAATGATGACCCGTGGACTGATCACACTTAACAGAAGAAATAAGAAAAGTTGAACATTCTGAGTCAAGGCAAATAAATGTTTGAATACATATATTTAGAACTTTATAAACAAAGTGCCCAACCATAGCTTAGAGTGTCACAGAAAATAAGATTTACTTACCCCAGGACACTCATCTACATGTTTGTAGAAAGCCAAACCAGTACTGAAACGAGAATCAGCAGAGGTAATGGTATATATAAGAGTATATTGTCGATCTGAAAAGGGAGGTAAGAGATAAATCTCTACGACCGATAACAGAGAACCTATGAAATAGACCCCGTAGAAGGAGATCACTGCATTCAAATAGGCAATACTCTCCGGAAAACCGGGCTCCAACTTGCTGCGGAGCGCATATCAACGTAGAATCTAGCACAAACTTACTTCACCACCTCCATCGGAGGCAAAGTTTGTAAAACTGAATTGTGGGTGTGGTGAGGGGTGTATTTATAGGCATTTTGAGGTTTGGGAAACTTTGCCCCTCCTGGTAGGAATGTATATCCCATACGTCACTAGCTCATGGACTCTTGCTAATTACATGAAAGAAATATCTATATATCTATACACAAATATGCCCTATCACTATGCTATACACATCTGTGTATGGACAAATAGCCCGTGGGCTATGGTAGTGCGTAGCACTTACATGACTGGCACCCCTCCACTGAACTTACCAGTTGAGTAAAGAACTGCATGCAGCAGACAAAGTTTGCAATAAAACCTGCAGCTGAATCCAGTAGAGAGCCTATCCAGTGCTTGTACATGTAAAGCAGAGGATTTGAGATAAAATAGCTTAAACACACAGGGGGAATTAGGGGACATGTCCCCGCGACACCCGAGGGTAGTTATGGCTGAAATTCCCAGGGAGATCACTCCGCACATAACAGGGTATTCCTACGTCCCTGTATCATTCAGCTTACTAGAGATCTCTTCTGTCTTCTTTGTGAATATGTCCCAGGGAAAACGGGTCTCATATTGATCTGAGCATTAATCCATAAGCAAGTAGCTGGAGCATCTCTATTCTCAACCTTCTTCTGAAAGGCCAAGAACAAAATGGAGGAGAGATGGGAGGGAACTTAAGCTCTTGTGTGGGTTCTTGGCCTCCTCCTAGTGGCAGTAATTATATCCCACAAATTAGGGAGCTTCATATGCACTATCATTATTAAACGAAATGAAAACACAAATATATATATATATATATATATATATATATATATATATATATATCAATCTCTCTATCATGACTTGTGAGTAATATAAGCGTGAAAAAAGTAACAAACAAGGTTGTAAACAGTAGTGTGTTTTTTGGGTACATGTATACAACTTTGCTCTACACATAAGGGCTCCCATGAGCCTCTACCAGGTCTAACGGGATATTTCCCGGTGGGCCGCAACAGCTAGGGCCAAATAAATAATGCCTCACTCACTTGGCATAGTGACTAAGGTGGAGGGAATCCCCTGAAGCAGGAGGAAATAGAGACCGAAGGGCTGCCAGGAAGATCACATTGCGTGGTCTCCATACACAGCTCCTGCACACTCCACAACAGCAGCCTGCTTGAGTTACTGATGATAATGTTTTTGCAGAGGCACTGTTACTACCAGACAATCCATTATGCTGCACTCTGTCTGGTAGGAAGAGTCTTTTTCAGAGCAGGGTTCCTGCTGTTCCCCAGCTGGGCCGGTGCAGCACGTGTTGCTCTACTGTCTGTGCAGGGCAAGTGTCAATCTCTCCTCCTTCCAGCACAGCTTCAGAAAAGCAACGTCAGAGATTGTGATTTATCTCCACAGGTTAAGCCCTAGCTCCCCCTTCTGCCTGTTCTTGGATTTAACCCCTTGTATCGAAAGAAGAAATGACATGTAGTTAAAATGAAAGCCAGTATTATATTTTACCATTTAGAACACACACACACACACACACACATATATATATATATATATAAATCTATATATATATATATACACATACACACACACATATATATATACACACACCTATATATATATACACATATATATATATATATATATATATATATATATATATACACACACACACACATACATATGCTAGACTACAGTGTCTGCATATGAAGTTGTGCTAGACTACTGTATGTGGTGTAGTCACACTCCTGCGGTATATTAATTTGTTACACTACAGTGCTGTGAGTGGTGTAATACTATTCTGTGTATTAATTGGTATTCTACAGTGCTATGTGTAATGTAATGCTGCTGTGTGTAGTCACATTTCTTCTGTAAATTGTGTTATAATACTATGCTGTGTCATACCCCTGGGTGTAAATTATATTGCTTTACAGTGTTTTGTGTACTCTATAGTCACATTGCTGTGTGTAACACTTATTTATGTTAGATTTTTGAAATTATTTACATACATACTGGAAAAAAATATCGGGGGAAGGAGTCTACCACTAATCCCCTTTAGAAAAATGTGGTGTGTGCATTCTACGAACTCAACAGAATATAGGGTTGGTCTTTAATTTTTTCCAGGGCTGCTTTTTATTCCCAGTCCCGCCCTGGCCTCTACTCAAATGCACATATATTCACACCTGGTTATTAAAAAGTGAAGGTAAACTTTGATGAATGAAAACCCGTTTTTTAAAAATACTATTAAAAACAGGAGAACTTTCATTCAAAGTACAAAAATACAAAGCAGCCGTTTTGATTAAAAACTTGCCTTTTTTTCCTTTTCACAGCCAGAGCAGCTTCCCCCTCCTGGAAATCCTCTCTTCACACGTCAGCAATGAATAATCCGGCTTCCTCCAATCACAGCATGGCCTCAGGCAATGACTACCCTGGGGGAAAAGCTGTAATTGGAGGAAGCCGGTTTAGTCATTGCTGACGTGTGAAGAGAGGATTTCCAGGAGGGGGAAGCTGCTGTGGCTGTGAAAAGAAAAAAAGGTAAGTTTTTAATCAAAACGGCTGCTTTGTAAACTTTGATGAATGAAAGTGCCCCTGTTTTTAATAGTATTTTTTAAAAACGGGCTTTCATTCACCAAAGTTTACCTTCACTTTAAGTTTTGTTTCTGTAAAATTTAAATGTAAAACTCCCTAATTTCTGCAGGCTACACAGGAAACAAGAGGTTTAGGTGCCTGTTACTGAGAAGAAACAGACTGAAGCTCAATGCACATGCATAATACTGCTCGAGTCTCTCCCCCGAGGCAATAATCTTTTGTTGGCTGCATCTGCCTGCAGCCTAAATTGTATTAAAAATATATACTGCAGCAGCAAGAGCTAGGTAGAGGTTGCTAAAAACATAAAATTATGCTTACCAGATAATTTCCTTTCCTTCTGTACAGGGAGAGTCCACAGATGCATTCATTACTTGTGGGAATACTAAACCTGGCCACCAGGAGGAGGCAAAGACACCCCAGCCAAAGGCTTAAATACCTCCCCCACTCATTCTGCCGAGGGAGCAAGGAAAAGTTGGAGAAATATTAGGGTGAAGAAAGGTGCCAGAAGAACAAGATACAATTTAAGGCCGCCCATCGAAGAACACGGGCGGAAGCTGTGGACTCTCCCTGTACAGAAGGAAATTAAATTATCTGGTAAGCATAATTTAGGTTTTCCTTCTTAATACAGGGAGAGTCCACAGCTGCATTCATAACTTGTGGGAAATTATACCCAAGCTACAGAGGACACTGAATGCTAACGGGAGGGCCAAAAAAAAGTGAGGCGGCCCCCATCTGAGGGCACCACAGCCTGCAAAAACCCATTCTTCCGAAGGCTGCTTCAACAGAAGCAAAAGAAAAAAGAATGCAAGGAGGCCCAAACAGCCGCCCAACAATCAGATCCATAGAGATCTCATGTCAGAGACCTAAGATGACGTCACTGCTCTCGAACTGAGCCGTAAACCTCTGAGGAGGCTAGAGTCCCGCTGTCTCCTATGTCAAGCAGAAGACACTTCTCAACTAAAAATAAGGAAGTCGACAATGCCATCAGACCCTTGTACTTCCCAGATAGAAATATTCAACAGAGAAAAACTGTCTATTCTTATCAAGCCTGAAAAGGACATCAAAGCAAGATTCCCTAAAAAAAGGAAAACCTTTTCCTTCTGGGGAAGAAATAGGGCATATAAAAAAAAAATCCACAATCTCTCGATTAAAGACTCATATAGACACAACCCTAGAAAGAAAACCTAACTAGGCTCATAGACCAGCCTTATTAGAGAAGAAACCCCAATAAGGATTACGTATTGCAAAGTTGCAACACAGAGACTATGCACGAAGAATCAATCTACAGACAGAGCAGATCATTGAAGATAAAATTCAAAGACCACTTCCTGCACAGGTACAAAAGTAGCCCAATGCAACTCCTTAAAAATAAGATCTAAGTTACAAGAAGGAGCATCAGATTGACTCACCAACTTGAGCGCAGTCAGAGCCCTAGCAAAAAAAACTGAATGCACGGAAGCTCAATGAGCCTCTAGAGCAGAAGGAACAAGCAGGGCACAGAAACTGTCCCAACAATTAACTAGCTAGGAAGGGAACCCTGGTAGGTCAGATAGAGTGCCAGGACAAATCTTGCTCTTCCCGACTAGGGGGGTCCTTCACACCTATGAGAGATGACGAGGAACCAGCTACCTCTCTCGGCTAAGACCAAGCGACCTCTCGTAGTCCGTCTCAAAAGAACAAGATTCGACGATGCAAAGGGGCCTTGACCCAGCAGATCCTTGCGACAAGGTATCCCCCATGAAGGCGAAGCCTCCTACATCGCATGATCTTGCAGACGCAAACGGAGCAATCAGTCTCACTGGCGCCTGCTAGGAACGAGCCATTACTCGAAAAAGAGTGATATGGCAGAAGAAAAAAAAAAAGGTTGTAATGGACCTCCAAAGCACCACTAAGAATCCAGTGGCTCTGCCTGAGCAGATCCCTAAACCCCGACCCATTAATGGGTAACCCGGGATAGGTACGGCCATCCTGAGATTCTCAATTGGCATCCCCATACAGATACAAACATCCGAAAACTTTTGGATAGAGACATTATAACCAGATCAAGGGATAGATAGTAGGGAACATCCGTCCCTGAAGATCACACTCCGAGAGTGGATCGCTGACAATGAGCAGTAGTGGGTCTCCGCCCACCACCAAACTCTAATTACTACCCTCTATGCAGGAGGGCCAAACCCTCAAAGAAAAAAGCTTGCCTGTGGAGCCATAAGAATAATCGGGAGGGTATCTCCTGAATCCCCGGTCCCTCATAGGACACGCTCTCCTCAAACTGACAGGCTAACGACAAGTCAAAACCGCTCCGAGAGAGCTAAGAGAAATGTCCCTCAGGACAGGGAGATCTGGATAAAAGTGAACAACCAGCACACGAAGATGGATCTGAACCCTAGACCTTCAGCTTGCAAGCCCAGTGAGCTAGCCACTAAGCCACAACAGAGCATTCCAGAACACTGGAGATCGATTCTCACAACAGATATTCCAGGTAAATCTGATAAGACAGATTCAAACAGTGCCATGCCAATGTCTCGGCTGAGATGAGGCCCGTCAAGAAAGTTGGTAAGTAAACCAAAATCGAAGACCAGGGAGCTACTGATAAATCTGGAACCAGGATCCTGCCAAATTAAACCCCAGATCCCCCCCCCCAAAAAAAAATAGGATCAGAAACTAGGTTTCCTGAAAGAGACAGTCCATAAGAACCGGATTTCACCCAAAAGGAATGAAAAAGGAAAGATATTCCAGGTAAATCTGATAAGACAGATTCAAACAGTGCAATGCCGATGTCTCGGTCTTGGCTGAGAGGAGAACCGTCAAGGAAGAACCCAAGAAAGGCCCCATTATAAATACAATTTTAGCTTTCAGGGATCCCCCCTGGCACCTACACCAGAGAACTTTGGTCTAGATCCATCTCTGAGGATCGGAGAAGACAAAGGAAATCCCTAAAAGTCTTCTAACAGATGACGGTAAGTAAACGAAAATCACCAAGACCAGGGAGCTACTGATAAATCTGGAATCAGGATACTGTCAAATTAAACCCCAGACCCCCCCCCCCCCCAAAAAAAAAATAACTAGGATCAGAAACAAGGATTACTGGAAGAGACGGTCCATAAGAACCGGATTTCACCCAAAAGGAATGAAAAAGGAAAGATATCCTTCTTGACAGTGATCTTACAGAGTTCCCGAACAAAACGGTAGAGGGAACAATATATTCTCCCTCAAGGAGACAACATAATAAGCTCTGCTTAAGTACCATTGAATCAGAATAGGATGGGAAACCCCTCCCTATTGGACCCTGAAACAACAGTGGAATTTAAATATTCTCACACTGCGACAGGTACCGGGACAATGACTCCAAAAGTCACCTGAAAGGCCTCTCTGCCAAATACAAAATCAAGAGAAGACAAACTGCCCAGAAAGGCAGGATGTGAAGCCTAGCTTCGGTCTCTAAGACTCCTGGATCCAATATGATCCAGAATCAAGCGCCCATCCAAGATAATACCTAAACCAGGTCCTCCCTGTCATCTAGGATAGATGGACCTGCTCTGAACCGGAATACCTAGAAATAACTCCTCCTCTCGAGTCGAAGGAAAGAGTAGACTTAACCGACATATCTGCCAGAGCAACTCAAGGACTAAACAGAAAATTCTGATGTTCCAGCATATGCTAGAATGCTAGGAATAATCCAAATGAAGAAGAAAAAGCTCCATGGCTTAAATCTGTCTTGCAAAATATCGAGGGAACCATCACCTTGACTGAGACTTAGTAGTCTCTAGACATCTCGACAACCGAAATCGTCAGTTTCTAATATCCCATATGGCGAAATGTCTTCTTAAAAAGAGTTTCTACAACAACCAAGAGCTCTAAACGAAAAACTATCCTGAAACAGAATAGAAAAAGAAAACAGGCAAGCGCACAAAAGTGATAGCCAAGAAGGAATGTGTAAACACAGGTCCTGCCTGTCATACGACACAAACCCCACTATAAAGCTTGGAAATGGGATTCTGAAATATATATATATATATATATATATATATATATATATACACACACACATACATATATACATATACACAAGAAAAATAAGATCTCCATCCTGCTCTACTAGTCTAATCAAGATCGCTATCTGATTTAGAAGACTGAGATTCGACTGACGGATCAGTACTAGGAATCTCTAACATCGCCAAAACTTCTTTCAGAAGCGCAGGCGTGCCATTCTAAATTCTCTTCAGTCAGAGGAATCAAATCAGTAAACTCCGACCCTGGAGGTCCTACCTCTGAAGCCTCAGAGGAAACCACATCCCCAGATGATTGATTGGATACAATCGTTAATTCACACGACGGTCCCTGGGCAGGAGTGCATGGATTAACCCTTTGCTTGCATGTAGCAGGAAGAGGCAAAAATCGCTAAGGCCGTAGAGGTGGCCATGCGGAACTGCTCAGTAACCTCTGGTGGAAAAAAGCCCCCTTCAGGCAAAGGAGCAGCGGTACCCAGGGAAACTGCATGTGTAGGAAGAGAAGATTCTAGGGAACACACCTCACGAGATGAGGAATCCTCAGAAGCGGGCGGCTCAGTGGTCTCTAACATCTCAACATTGGTTGATGAGAACACCCTGATGCAGCATATGGAACATAATTGAGAGGGCTGGACCACCCGGGCCTCCTCACAATATAAACAGGTATCAAATACTGTATTAGAGGGACCCCCCTCTAAATTATCAGAATCCCCCATAACTCGTCTAATTTAAATTATAGAAAAAACAACTGGCACCTTATACCCCCAATGGCTAGGGCACTCACCACCTCCTATGACCCAGACAGATGGAGAATTCGGTCAGGAATAGGAAATGGAAAAAACTTGACCATTCCCGGTCACACAGTGCGTCATGCAGGACCGCCCCTGCTTAAGAAAACTGTGCAGCTCACAAATATGAATGATAAAATAAAAAAATAATCTGTACGTTCCGAAATCACATAACAAAATATGGATTAAAAACCCCACTGTTCAATAATCCCCCTCAGGGGATATTAACCCTTGATTCCATAAAGATAAAAGGAGTCCCACTGTGACCCTGTCTTCTATCTTTAACATATGTATAAAAGAATTAAACGATCTTACCGGAATCTATGCCGTGGAACAAAAAACACAGTCCTTCAAGTTTGACAGACTGTAGCGTTGCTTCTGACATGGACTTGAGTGAGGAAAAGCAGGCAGCAAAACTTGTTAACGCCGATTGCTTAGGAGCTGTTAATAGGAGTCTGGATGGTTTCGCAGAAAGGCTCTCCCTGCATCTCCAGACTCTAACTTTCATCAATGCTCTTACTGAGAGGCTGACAAGACTACTTAAAGGGACACTCAGGTTTTATTAAATTTTCATGATTCAGATACAGCATGTAATTTTAAACACCTTTCCAATTTAATTCCATTAAAAAAAAATGTGCACAGTCTTTTATATATACACTTTTTTTCATGTGCAAGAACTCAGACTATACGTATATGCATTTGTGATTGGCTGATTGCTATCACATGGTACAGGGGGAGTGGAAATATACATAACTTTAAAATGTGTTAGAAAAGAATCTACTACTCATTTGAAATTCAGAGTAAATGCTATTGTATTGTCTTCTTATCTTGCATTTGTTGATTATGCAAATCTGCTGTGTTTACTGGTCCTTTAAAACTCCAGTCCCATCTCGAAGGGTAGATACTCTTCCTAAGGAACTACTCCGAAATCTTCTTACACTTCTCTGACAACCTCCTGTTACGAAAGCCAGAGAATGACTGGGGGATGAGGGAAGTGGGTGAGGTATTTAAGCCTTTGGCTGGGATATCTTTGCCTCCTCCTGGTGGCCAGGTTCAGTATTTCCACAAGTAATGAATGCAGCTGTGGACTTTCCCTGTATTAAGAAGGAAATAAGGAGAGTTGCCTTTAAAATAAACAGAGAAAGCGTCTATATTTTACTCAAAGGGAATCACTATCATGCCCATATATAAATTGAGCAATACCACAAAGGTGACCTGGTGCCATGGATTTAAGGAACTCTGGCTTAAATCAGTGAAGGAGATCAACCTACTGAGGTGGCTTTTCAAGGGGTGTAATCACGGGAGTACTCAAACTTATCCAAACTCTGTAAACGTTTACTGCATAAGATTATTTTTAGAATGTTATTCAGAATGTTGGTTATATGATGACCTGATCTGAAAATCAGTAGATGGAGGCAGCCCAATAACTGGTGTATGCCTTGGGCTGGATGTTCATCATTATTGTATTAATCAAAGCCAAACAATTTAAAGAATAAAAAACTAAATTTTAAATTCTAAATTTGTGTGTTTAAAAAACACTTTGGAAGAGCTACATGTGTTTAGCTTTTGCATATAAACCACTTGACACTGACCTGTTTGGTATTGTCTATTTTCTCCTCTCCTCCTCTTCTTTAGTTTCTGTTTTGCTAGCCTGTCCAGCCCATCAGACTCATCTATGTGCAAAAGTGCACTGGCAGTGCCATTCCTATGCTCAACACTATCTGCGCAGTTACCCATGTTATTACCTGCAAGACAGAAAAATAAACTATTGAAGGTAGTGTGTACACAGGTTCCCATCAACAATATTTTTTGTGCCAAACAATGCGATTATCATAGCTCATAGAATTGTATTCTGCGGATTATCTTGTTTCTTATTTATGTATATATCATAGTTGATATTATAGATACCAGATTGCTAGGAGTCAAATTTTATTGAGCTGGAAGACAGAAAGTGTGTTAGGTGGTTGCATAAAGCATTACAGATTTATGTTAAATGTGTTACAACCAGATATTTGAAAATAAAATTAGATGATGGTAATAGAAATGGAAGAAACTTTAAATTTTTCATATATTGTAATTATCTACACACACAGATGCATATATACATAC